>NC_047663.1:30749559-30774559 GCF_011762505.2 Arvicanthis niloticus | reverse complement strand
AGTAGGTGGCTAATACAGAGTCCCCTAAGGAGTTAGCGTGAAGAGAATAAGAGGTCATGGAGTGCTCAGCTTTAAATGGGAATGTATTTTACATCACTTCTTCACAAGGCTTAGATAACATGTACAGGGTTGGAAAAGTTGGTAGTGTCAGGGAGACTAGAGGTCCACAGTGAAGCAGTACTTGCTGATAGACATGACGATTTTGTTGTACAGATGAAGTCATCATTCACAAGACCTGAACAACAGCACGCCAATCAAAATCCCAACAAGGAAAGGAGAGAGCCTTATGGAATCCCATCTATCTGAGGGGGAGATATTAGCAATCAATGGTTGCTGGGGTTGGGTAGGGTCAGTTTTCTTCAGGACTTGGGGTCCTGAGATACCAGCTACCCATGCCCCAGTCAATGGTTCCACACTCACATATACAGTCAGCGAGGATGTGAGGGCAAATGTTGGGAGAGAAAATGGTGGTGGAGATAGGGCAGTAACCAGTAGGAGGAATTAGGAATTGTATTTGATCAAAACATGTGTGTGTGTGTGTGTGTGTGTGTATGATATTTTCAAAACAGAAAAAAAAACCACTTTTGTTACTATGCTTCTGTAAAACATGAAGAACATGATGGATTAAGTATATTCAAACACATGCATGTCCCTGTTAATTTGAGCTTCTGGACTTTTCATGTGACACTGAAGCAGGAAGCCTCCATTGCAATCAATGCATCTTTAAGACAATTGCAATCAATTTCTCTGTTCCAGTTTCTCATTGCTCTCAATTGAGAGAACATGCAGCAGATGTGGGGAAATACCAACCGAAGTCATTAGAATCAGCTGACTCACAGGGCACTCTGGTCATGTGACTGTGCTCTCCCCTTTGCCTTATCTGTAGCTGATGACCATGACAGGTGACAGTGACTGTCCTGAAGAGTGAAATCACTATATGTACCTGCACTGCTTGCTATCTAATGTTGATTTTGGATATCTACAGGTATTGTGATTTCTCTTCAGCATTGCCCAACAAGGGTATTGTCTGATTCATGGAAGCATTTTGTTAGCTCTGAATAGCTTCTTACCTGGAGTTTGTTGAAGACATGTGAACCCAAGAACTACTAAAGCATGCATTCCTCACCACTCAGGTCTAATAAAAATAATTTATTTTTTCACATGTGTCTACTATATGTACGTGTGTATGTGTGTTTGTGTGTATGTGTGCACATGTATCAGGTCTGTGTGTAGAGGTTGGAATATCATTTGCTGAATCTATTGCCTTTATTATGGAGTTTTCCTTGAGGAAGGCTGTGGTTACTCTATTAGAATCTTCATGCTTTTTGCATGATGCCCTTAAGCATTTCAGCTTCAGTGTTACAGATCTCACAGCAAAATACATTTTGAATTGTTAATACATTTTATGAGTCAAGCTTTCGAGCAGCCTCCTATATAGCTTCGCCACTGCTGGGTTTTATTGAGTAAATGCTACTTCCTCCCAGGTGATTTGAGTCGCCCCTACAACAGACAGATATTTTCCCAGTAACATCTAAATTGGTTAACTTTAATCTCCTGCTTCAATTTATCCCCACTCACCTCCGGGAGCCATTGTTCACAACAGGTCATGTTCAAGGATGCATTTTATGCTTATTCCCTCCAGCAGGCACACATATGGGTTACTCGGGGTCTACCACTTCTCAGTGAGCTAATTGCTTACCTCATTTTTATGATAACCTCAGCCTAAATTGATAGTGACAGGTCCGACAGAAATCTGCCTTGATCCTCATTTGACTCTTCCTGTAACCAAATCTTGTTTTCTAAAGCATAAACATAACATTATCATTTTCATTTCAAAGTCTTTTTCCAGTTCTGCCTTTATAGACCTTGTTTATTGGCAAGAAAGTTATTGCTTGTTAAAAAGTGTTTGTAGCATGCGGATAGTTTAAAAGTTATTTATAAATAGAAAGACTTTTAGAAACTCATACTGTAGCCAGGCAGTGGTGGTCATGCCTTTAATCCCAGCACTTGGGAGGCAGAGGCAGGCAGATTTCTGAGTTTGAGGCCAGCCTGGTCTACAGAATGAGTTCCAGGACAGCCAGAGCTATACAGAGAAACCCTGTCTTGAAAAAACAAACAAAAAAAAAAAAACAAAAAACAAACAAACAAACAAACAAAGCAAAAAAGAAAAGAAGAAAAGAAACCCATACTGTTACTACCACCTATTGTAAAAGAAAAAAAAAAAAAAGAGGTTTTTGCCTTATTGCCTATGATCTGTAATGTATGGACTCTGTGTTGATAGCTGCTTGCCTCCTCCAAGGCACTTTGCAAATGCTTCTGACTTTTATCAAAATTCTTCTGTTTTCAGTAGTAGTTTTAGCATCTAAGTCTGTACCTTTGAAAGGTAGCTTCATTTTTTTTTTAATTCTTAAAAAAATATAACCTGACATGTCACCAGAATAGTGTGCACATACAATTTTGAGATCAGCTTCTTTTGTTTCAGATCTTCGCTGAATTGTACTGCCATAAATGACTGAATTTATGATTCCTTGTTGTGTTTTGCCTATTTCAAGGCTACATGACAATTCTAGTTTTACCACTGGCTTGTTTTATCACATACATTTGTGTTGTCTCTCATTGTACAGCTGTACACGCACGTCTGTCGGGAAGACTTGGGATAGGAAAGACTGCACCTTAGAAAATGTAAGCTTCGAGTTTCATTCTGGATTTAGAAGAAATGATCCCACAGCACTCACAGCACTCCAGCTCTGTGTCTTTTTTGACACTTCACAGTGAAAGAATTTGAAATTACTCCAGTCAACTTGGCGTATGGATCCTCAACTGCAGTTTCCATTTTTTCCCCCTAGTTATTAAAAATGCTGTGTCCCTAAAAGTGCCTCTAGATGGCCAGCTGAGACATTTTCCAAATCCATAGAACACTGACAGCTCGTGTTTCATAGTCCAGTATTTAATTAATTGCTTTCTCTACGTTCTGTAAACTTATTTGAATTATAAACTGATCATAATGTCTAAAAACACAATTCAGATTATATTACTCTTTAGACTCTTGGAATTCAGTGTTTCACCAGTGCTAAGTTACCCAGTAGGTTCCTTATTGTTGGATATGGTGTGTGTGTGTGTGTGTGTGTGTGTGTGTGTGTGTTTGTGTGTGTTATTTTACTTGGATGTTGGAAGTCTAAGCTTTCGGATCATGCTTAAACTACAAGCACCCTAACTAACAAACCATCCCCAGGTATTCTCCCTATCCTTAGCTTCTTTTTAAACTGTTTGAATGTCTCGATGCTTAAGGAAGCTATGCGTTAAAGCCAATGAAAATGCTGTTACATATTTGAATACTATCTATTCTGACTACTTTCTTCTGCTTAGGAATATTTGTTGTTTTTGAATAAACATCTGCCAGTTAGGCGATGACAGTAACACTAACCTAAACTACTGTGAAATAATTCATGTAAGTACTATGTAAGTTATAGTAGCATTGAATCTTCGGTCAGAAGCAGCTGGTGTTCTTGTTATGATTATTTTCACTTAGGCTGTTTGAAAACCGCAGCCCAAGGGAGTAAAAATGCTTCTGTGATGCTTTTCTCTCAGCACTGGGGACCTGGAGTGAAATAAATGGTTTCTTTCTTGAGGTAGCCTTGAAGACAAAAAAATAGCATGACTCATTTCACAGCAATGAAATAGAAGTAAATAATTCGGATCTTACTTATCTTTACCATTGCATTGTATGTGATGTAAAAGATACTGACATAAAATAGGAGAACAAAATAGAGAGGAAGAGGAAGGGCAGAGGAGGAATAAGAGAAAGGCAGAGGAGATGAAGAGATCGAAGTACGTGTTTCCCACTGGTTTAATTGGGAGTATATTGAGTTTGTGATCTCTTCAGCCTCCAATGACAGAGATCAAAACAATTCCAACCCACCTCATAAATGGTAGCAGACCACATTCCAGATTTCAGTGTGAATAAAAGCATCGCAGATGCACGAAAGGACCTTGAAATACATTGAAGGCAGAGAATGTGCTGAGTGAAAAATAATCAAAACACTTAACTGAGTATGTGAAGCTCAATTAGGTGCAGCAATGGCAGTGTTGGAGACTGATCTGCATAATTCTTAAACCTTCTTTTTTTTTTTTTTTAAATATAAATGAACGTGAACTATAAAGCCTCTGCTGTCTCGTTAAAGCCAGTGTCAGTAAAATGTGAGCCTCAGTAAGTGAGCTGTATGCTTGCCAGAGCTGGAATCATCACAAACGTGCAGACATAGGTTAACATTTAGTTATTTGGATTCCAGTGTGAACATGTGTGCTTAAAATCACTCTCCAGCAGTATTTTGAGAATGTGCTCAGACAAGGTGCATTTAAGGCCCCAGTCTCCCACAATTTACATATACTTTTCCTTAAAAATAATCTCTTGATGTGCAAATGTAAACTCAAGTTGGAAGCAGAAGTTTACCCAAACAAGCCATCTCAAGACACATGTAAAAACCAGCAGGATTTACGGAGGTGGTACCCGGCTCAGCTGTAATACTCTGAGGGCTCCTTACTAATTCACAGAAAGAAGTCCAAATGCTTTTGAATTAGCATAAGTTCCTTCCAGGATCTTTTCTCATGACTAGACTTTGTTCCTAGACACTCTTCAGAGACTTTATATATTCTATTCCCTTCCAACAAACTGTTGTCCACCTGACTTACAATGGATTCCGTTTTATCTGTTGGAAAACTCCTTCTACCCTTTTCATCTAAAGAACACACAGTTTTCATGGCTGAGCATGGATAGTCTTCAAGCTTCTCTATTACATCTAAAAGAATCCATGACTGTCCCTGTTCCCTGCCCCCCCCCCCCCGCCACACACACACTCTACCTAGACCATTTTCCCCATTACTCCATGGCATTTATACTAATTTTTATATGTCTGACTCTTAAATTTCTTTGCTAATCAAGGCAAATGTTCTTGTTTATCTGTGAGACCTATGGGCCTGGCACACAGTAAACACATTGTAAATACTTAGTGTATAGGGTGTATATTAATTAGTGTATATTAATTCACACTATCAGTAGAGAATCGTCAGATTCAAAATTGTGTGTGTGTTGCATTCACGACTGTATGTATATGTGTGCACACATGTACAGACATGCAGATAGTGAGAATATGAGTTGGGTGTCTTTTTCTATGGCCCTCAAAATCATTGCTCTCTCTCTCATTTAAATTGACCTCACTGCTCAGGCTAGATCAGCTGGCTAGCAAGATTCATAAACAGGGTTCTTGTCTTTGTACCCCTAGTGCTGGGGTTACTCAGTCACTGCCATGTCCAGCTCTAAAATGGGTTCTGGGGATCTAAATTCAAGTTGTCCAGCTTGTGCAAGAAGCACTTCACTCTGAGCCATCTACCCAGTTCAAAAATGTGTCATTTTTATATTAAGCATTTGTAGAGATAAGGTATTTTGGATTGTAAATTTGACTCATGATAAGCTAAGTCGAGTGGACCTTAAAAGATGACATTTCTAAGACAGATTTTTCCAGTAAACTGTTACTCAGGGAAGATATAGCTGCCACAGAGTCACCTTGAGCAGAGACTAAGATAGTTAATATGGGGTCAGAAATCATGCCTGAAGGTCATATCCCATATTGGCATGTGACTCTTTCTAAGATATCCAAGATGAGAAAGAGAAGAACTGAAGATTATTGCCAATCTATTTCTTAGCTCTGCTGACAGTGGCTGTTCCCTGCCTTTGGATTGAAGCCTATCCTGATGATAGGGTGGGACCAGAAATGTATGAGCATATTTAAAACAGCACAAGGGCAATAGGAATCAGGTCGAGATCAACCATCAAAGAAGTAGAGACGAGATGGGAAAAACCATGCTTGCCATGCAAGCCTGCTGATCCAAAGTGGACCCTCAGACCCTATGTAAAGATCAAAGAAGGGAACTAATTGAACAAAGTTTTTTTCTGACCTCCATACATGGGCATACATATGCAGCTTCCACCACATGCACACCAGGCACACACACACACACACACACACACACACACACACACACACACACACACTAACATAGTTGTGCACAAAGGATAAGACACTTAGAAAGCTCAGGATATTTGAGCTCCTAGTAGAATTCTTTCAAGGACGCTCATCTTTATTTGTTTTCGTTTTTGTTTTGTTTGTTTGTATTTCACAAGCCTCAATAACAGACATCTAATTGGAGGCCAGCAATCCTGTGAGTTACACTGAAGGAACAATGAGCAGACTGTGACCTCAAAGAATATTCATGTGATGTTATAAAATATGCTTGACAGGTGAAGAGTCCCACATAAATGTCCACTATGGATACTGTGACTGACATAGGGCAGGGAAGAGGATCATTGAAAAACTTCTCCATGTCTGTACATTCCTCTCCCTGACCAAATTATATATCCCCAAGTGCTCAGATCGATCAGAGTGGAGATTGCCAATGTTTAACTATACAACCCAGCTACTAAGAGATGAAAATATGCAGAGCCCAAAGGTGAAACGATTTATCCACAGTCTCGTTGACAGAGGAAACCAAACAGTAACTGACTGGTAACAGTGTGGCAATAAGTAATTCCACTTGTCAATGAAAATTCTAAATCTTGGGCACCTTCAGGTACATCCAAAATGGAGATACTGGTTAGTTAAGATTCGAATTAGAATGTGTGTCACCTAAAGCCATATTCAAAAGACATGGGGTAATAATACAAAATATTTTACACTGAAAATTTATATGCCATACATCTGAATGAGCTAACCCTTTGCTTTCAATGTGCACATGCTATGATATATATTATTTTTGCAAGATCAAAATTTATGATGTTAGTAGTTCAGTGTGTGCTTGTTGGAAACCTCACGGTGTCACTTTGTATTAATAAGACCTGGAAGAAAGATCTGGTATGTGCGTTATTAAGGAGCCATTATGCCCCAGATGTGGCAGGGTATGTCTCTAGTGTCAACACAGGGGAAGAAAAGGGGCAGTCATAAGTTTGAGGACAGCTGGGGTGACACAGTGAGAACCTGTCTCAAAAACAAAGCTCGAAACCAGACAATACTAAAATAGAGTATGAAGCCAATCTTCTAGGGTCCACAATGACTGTCCACAGCATGATTTGAGGAGGATGAGGATCCTCAAAGCTCGGACATTGTCACCCTCGGGCATGAACATGGATGGCTACTCACTATATTGTTACTGTTCTCCCTTCAGCTGATTAGCAAATGTATAAAATCAATAATTCAACATCTAGTCCTTACATTAGTAGACAAATACAATAGAGTAATGTCTAAAATCAGGGTGTATTTGGGAACATTTTTCACTCTCTCCTGCACTGGCAAAGGACATAGCACTGCGGTCTTTAGACATATTTCATAGGATGTATTTTATTTTCAAATGTTATATATCACCAAATTTGTGTCAGCTAATATATATATATATTTACAGTCTCAAAATTTTAAGTGACAAATTTATATTAAAATTAAAATAGTATATAATAAGAAAAAGTCTTTTTTTCTATTCATTTTTATTGGATATTTTATTTATTTACATTTCAAATGTCATACCCTTTCCCAGTTTTCCCTCCTGAAACCCCCTATCCCATTCCCCCCCATCCCCCTGCTTCTATGACAGTGCTCTCATACCCACCTACCCACCCACTCCTCCCTCCCTGCCCTGGCATTCCTTTACCCTGGTGCATTGAGCCTTCATAGGACCAAGGTTAGAGATTTTGACAAACATTTGAAAATGATAAGAGTAAGGAGCCTAGTCTGGGCTCAGGTATGAGCTTCAAAGCCCCTATTCAAGCCTTAGAGGCGTTGATCTCCTCTGAGAGGCTACAAGTGGGTTCTGCCTTCCTATATCTGTATGTTCATCCGCCTGTAGCTTAAGTAGACAGAAGAGTAGGGAGAAAGGCGCTGCCTGTATCTCATGAGAGAGACATAGGGATAGCTTGATGAACTCAGCTGGGTATGTTTTTAAACACAAGGGGAAATGTTTTGATGGTGAATAAAAAGAGGCATTCAAAATGATTACATTATCAACAGTCAGGAATCTTAACAGCTTTTTAGGAGTTTTGTTGTGAATTTATTACATGGAAACAATATCAGGAACTTTAAAAAAATATGTCAGGATCTTTTTATTTTATTTTTATTTCTATTTATTTTCTTCTCCAAAAATCTAAACATGTTTTGTTTTTCACCTATATTTTTTTCAGAGTTTCATATATAAGTAGCATGTTTTTCTTATATGAAAAGGTTTTTTTTATTGTTTCATTTATTTACATTCCAAATTTTGCCTCTCTTCCCAGTCCCCACTCCAAAAGTTCTTCACAACATCCTCCATCCCCTTTGCATCTCAGAGGGTGCTGTTCACCCCCATTGCTCTCATCCATGCACCCCCCAGCACACCCCTCCCCCCACATTCCCCTTCCTGAGGGCCAACAAGTCTCTACAGGATTAGGCACATCATCTTCCACTGAAGCCAGACAAGGCAGCCTTCTGCTACATATGTGCCAGGGTCCATGAACCAGTTCATACATGTTCTTTGGTTGGTGGCTTAGAGTCTGGGAACTTCCAAGGGTACAGATTAGTTGATAATGTTGGTCTTACTATGGGGTTGCCATCCCCTTCAGCTCCTTTAATCCTCCCCTAACTCTTCCATATGGTTAGCTGTGAATACCTGCATCTGTCTCAGTTAGCTGCTGGCAGGATTTCTCAGAGGACAGGCATGCTAGGCTCCTGTGTGCAAACACAACATGGCATCAATAATGTCAGGGTTTGGGGCTCACCTACCCCATGGGCTAAATCCCAAATTGGGCTGGTCATTGGAGACCTTTCTTTCAGTCTCTACTCCATTTTTGTGCCTGTATTTCTCCTCGTCAGGAACAATTCTGAGTCAAAATTTTTAAAGGTACATTGGTGGACCCAGCCCTTCACTGGGGGCTCTGTCTATCTCCTGGAGGTAATTTCTGCCAGTCCATCTTCCCACTGTTGGGTATTTTGGCTAAGGTCATTTTCCACTGAGTCCTGGGAGCCTCTCACATTCCAGGTTTTTGGGCTTTCTAGAGGTTTCCTCTGTCTCCCACTGTAAGGCTCGGGAAGCCCCCAAAAGAGACCCCACTTGAGTCACAGGATGGTGTGCACCCAAAGGACGCACGAGAGACCAACTTGCTGCAAGAACACGAGGTAGTTTAATGGCGGAACATTCTGGGCCGACACGTGTCTCAATGTAGGAGACAGGGGCATCGACCTCATGGCTCTGGGGTTTAGGGTTAATATAAGCTGGGGTGGGGAAAAGGAGAGACTTTCGAGCGGGTGCACAAGATTGGTTGTTTTCCAATTTTTGAACATCTGGTCAAACCGGTCCATGGGGGCAGGAAGCAGTTCCTGCGGGCGGATGTTTATCTCTTATCTTCATTCCTGGGATGACTCAGTAGCCCATTGTCCTGTAACTCTGCATTCTTTTTTAACAGATTAACTGGCCTCTGGTTGGCAAACCCCCGAAAGTGGCGGCTTTAGCTACTCAGATTAGGGAGAAGGAATCTATAAGGCCCTTTTCTTTTATATATGTTTTTCATGGGACCCATAAAATTTTCTTTTACCACCTCCCCACAACTGCATATTTTCATTCATTCTCTTGATCCCACTGGACTTCTCTCCTTCTCCCTGCCCCCATACCTGATCCTGTCCCCTTTACTCTTCCCCTCTTTTCTCCCACCCAGGTTTCTTCCTCCCTCTGCCTCCCATGATTATTTTGTTCTCCCTTCTAAGTAGGATTGAAGCATTCTCACTTGGGCCTTTCTTCTTGTTAAACTTATTCTGTACGCTTTGGTTAATATTCACTTATCAGTGAATACATACCATGCATGTCCTTTGGGGTCTGGGTTACCTCACTCAAGATGATATTTTCTAGTTCCATTTATTTGCCTTCAAAATTCATAATGTCCTTGTTTTTAATAGCTGAATAGTATTCCATTGTTTAAATGAACTACCTTTTCTGTATTTATTCTTCAGTTGAGGTGATGTGAGTCCTGGCTGGCCCCTCACTCTACAGAGGGACATCTAGATTGTTTCCATATTCTAGCTATTACAAATAAGGCTGCTGGGAATGTAATGGAGCATGTGTCTATGTCGTTTGGTGGAGCATCTTTTGAATATATGCCCAGGCATGGTATAGTTGGATCTTCAGGTAGAACGATTTCCATTTTTATGAGGAGCCACCAGATTGATTTCCAGAGTGGCTATACCAGTTTACAGTTCTACCAGCAATGGAGGAGTGTTTATCTTTCTCCACATCCTCATAAGCATGTTTTGTCACTTGAGTTTTTGTTCTTAGCTATTCTGATTGGTGTAATCTGGAATCTCAGGATAGGTTTGATTTACATTTCCCTGACAACTGAGGATGGTGAATATTTCTTTAAGTGCTTCTCAGCCATTTGAGACCTAGAAACAAACCCATACCTATGGACACTTGATCTTTGACAAAGAAGCTAAAACCACTCAGTGGAAAAAGAAATTGTCTTCATCACTAGGTGCTGGTCTAACTGGCAGTCTGCTTGTGAAAGAATGCAAATTGATCCATATCTATCACCTTGTACAAAGCTTGCGTTCAAGTGGATCAAGGACCTCAACATAAAACTAGATACACTGAAACTCTTAGAAGAGAAAGTGTGAAATAGCCTCAATCTCATTGGCACAGGGGAAACTGTCCTGAACAAAACACAAGTGGCTTAGATTCTAAGATCAACAATTGACGAGTGGGACTCCAGGAAACTGAAAAGCTTCTATAAAGCAAAGGATACGGTCAATAGGATAAAATGGGAACCTTCAGATTGGGAAAAGATCTTCACTAACTCTGCCTCTCATAGAGGGCTAATATCTGTAAGGTGCTTATTTATATCATTCCATCCATTTCTTTCCTACTTCAGACTCCTATGCTCTTACAACTCTCTCAAATTTATGACCCTGTTTTAAAAATTATTATTATTGACTATATGCATATATTGGGTATATATTATATGCACATGTATGTATTTGTGTTGTTTAGATAGGTAAGCATTTATAAGTACAGCCTACTGAGATCATTTCATGCTATTTAGGACTGACAGCTTGGGATTGACTAACCTGTAGAGAATACTGAATTCCCGCTTTCTCAGGAGCAATTTTTCAGTACATTTTCTTACTTAACCTGAGTTTCTATAACAATGCACAAAATTAAACCTGATGGGTACATATCTGTCCTCTGACTGTCTGTTTGTCAGTCTATCTGTATCTATGTGTATAAGAGGGAAAAATTGAACACTGTTTTTCGGTGGTCATTCAAGCTTCAGTGTAGAATTAAGAAACACATCAATGCACTCTGAAGTTTTTAAACTAAACATTTTTAAGCATGCATAATTCCCAGTTTATTTCACATTTTGCCCTCCATCCTACGCAAATCTATTTTGTAGAATTGCCTGAATGTCAATGGTGATTTTTGTACACTCTTCAGTCACTTTCAAAACATGGCAAGTGACGAAAAAAATCTATTTTTTCATTTCCTGGCTGTTTTATTTTTTAGCCTTCACTTGAAAAACTAAGAGAGAAAATAGAGAAAGTATGAATTCAAAAGTGGTTCTTTACAGATACATTGGTTCCAGCTTTATATTTTTAATATTTATATTGTCTGTCTTTTTTTATTGAAAATTGTTTCTTCTGCCATACAATACATCCCAACCACAGTTTTCCCTTCCTCCACTACTCCTAGCCCCACTCTCTCCCCTCTTCTTCAGATAGACTTTTCCCCCATTTCCTTTCCAGAAAAGAGCAAGCCCATAGGAGACAATAACCAAACAGCACAGAATGAGATACAATAAGACAAGGTAGCCCTCGTATTGAGGCTGGATAAGGCAATCCAACAGAAGGAACAAAGTTTCAAGAGCAGGCAAAAGAGTCGAAGATACATCCACTCCCACCGTCAGTAGTCCCACAAAACACCAAGCTAACAGCTATGATATATGTACAGAGGACCTGTTGCAAACCTAGGCATGCCCCATGCTTGCCATTTCAATCTCTGTGAGTCAATGTGTTGATTTGGTGAGCACTTACTCCAAAGTCACAGATGAAGTGAATTGTTCCATTTAACCTTTTCTCTGGTTTGTGAATTAGCATCATTTATGGTATATAAGTGAGAAATATTTGGGAGAGCTAGCACAAGAACAAAGTGTGTACTATAAGAGTTGAAATTGTTTTCCAAGAGTAGCAGGTACATATGTGATACTGGTAATTTCTAATACTGGCATAGCTAGTATATGATGCTCATGGGAAACATACTTCCATCTTTTCTTGCTGGCCAATGCTCTTCAGTGGTCTATGAACCTGCAACTTTCTACTCTGGTTGCTAATAAAATTCTCCAGTGGATTTTTGAAAATGTCTGAACACGTTAATATCAAATCCAACCTATAAATTGTTAGTTTAGCAATCTCATGACTACTCAAGCTCACATATAGTGGTTAAGGTAGTGTGTGTGAAACACTGTGAGTTGTTTGCAGATGAATTAATATTTGATAGAACGATTCCAACATAGAGTGTACAATCTCTAAGCAGAGACATTTTTCACTTCTTCCAAATAGTTATAAACTTAAATAAATATAACTCAGGTCTCCTGTAAATCTAACATCTATGCTTTCCTTTTGTCAAATATCAGTATTTGGACGAATCAAATGCAATATTGATTGAGAGAAATCCAGGAACTCAGACTTGTGGATTAATCATCTCCTTTAATTGAAATGCTTCCAAGTGTTTAGGATATATGAAAAACATTCAGTGAATAACTGAAAGTATTTAAAATGGAAAATAAATCTACCTTTTCTCCTTCCCCTTGGGTAATGCTTCCAGCTATATATTAGTGAGTCAAGTTGCATAAACATGACAGAGTTGTTATAATTATTTTCTTACTTATCTCGAGACTCTTCTTTTATGAATATATTATGAATATATTACACTACAGTAATTCTATTTAATAGTAACCTAGCAACAACATGCCTGATGGAGGCTGTTACTTCGAGGGAGCTGGAAAGCTTCGCAATAGATACACTATGTAAGACTCACAATTTCTAAGGACCAGACAGTTTTACAGAAACACTCTTATCACCCACCCATGAATAAAGTTAGACTAGCTGTAGAAAATATCTCAATTTTCTTCCCATTGCCCTCTTTGCATGCCACTGAAATGTATGTGATCATTTTTATGGAGGAAATATGTTTAAAAATTGAACAATTGAATCACTTAAATTTTTTATACTTGTTAAAAAGATATGTATATATACATATACATATACATATATATATATATACATATACATATACACACACACACATATATATATATATATATATATATATATATATATATATATACATATATATTTCTTGATGCAAAATTTTAGCATGTGAGTTTGGGTTACTTCCTTGGGTCTCATCCCCGCCGCTGGCCCCCGCCAAGCACTGTGGTCGACACTCATGAAAGACAGTAACTTTTCTTGAGATTTTTGACTTTGTATCTTCAATCATGAAACTTCATGGCTAAATTCTTGTAAATATAGTTATTGTCTTCTTGAGATAATTTATTAAGACAGGAGGCTGAATAATCCCTGTATTTATTATTAGCTGAAGAACTTTGTTGATCTCAATGATAAAATGGGCAATAAGAATGTAAAAGGATATTGAAATAATGCATCATTTTTTCCATCTGTGACTTTATTTTTGAGCCTTATGTGATTTCTCTTGATACATCAATGTTGGTTTATTGTCTCACAAAATAAACATAACTTAATATCACCTTTAGAAAACAGTGCCCCTGGCAGGAAGATATCTACAGGGAAACACTGCTATTAACATACATACGAGGTATGCAAATGCCAAAATAATTTATACAAAGCTTTCTCAGAGGATTTAAAGCATCTATATGCATATCATATTCTGATTCCTCAACAAGATTTTGAGATGCAAACAGAGGAAATGTTAGCATGAGCATCATATGTTTTATTCTGAAGGTTCTGAATTGCAGCTGCCCTATACGTATAAGCAATGATAATTGGGCGTAGGTTTTAAAGAAATCTATACAATAGTGTGAATATTTACAAGCATAGACTCATATACAGATATCTCATATGTATATATAAATAGAAATACAATATATGATATAGTATTTATATATGTGTGTTTGTGTGTGTGTGTGTCTGTGTGTGTGGTGTGTGTGTATTTATTCCCCTGAAGTTTATTCATTTAGGATGGACAGGGAAAAGAAATAATTCTATTCAGGTCCAACTGGATAAAACATTGAATTTATCATAGTTACAGGAGTATGGTGAAGGGTTACTTTAAATAAGAATCATGGGTGACTCAAAGGCAGTCACATTTCTGAAATGTGACCCCTCACTCAGTATAGAAGATGAGCCACAGAACCTACATCACTAGAATCCAATTTCTAGGTACCATTCATTCTACCTCTTTATTCGAGTATCTCTTAAAACCAGGTTCAGCTAGTACACAGGCAAAAGTGGCGATTGACATTGCAGTTGATAGACAAATGATACTACCTCTCCTTCTAGGATGAGAAACAAAGAGATGACTTCTACCATAAACCTAGTTATCACCATATTGTTTGGGTTATTTTGTTGATGTGAGTCTGGGCCAAGGTACTACCCTTCATGATATCATACATTCACATTAAGCCTTAAGAAAACAGCTCCACTCTAAAAAAATTGTTGCATATATTCGCTGTATGTGTCAATATATGTTGCAAAGTTATTTTCTATCACCATTTACAATTTGCAGTATCACTTACATTATGTCTAGAATATTTGGATAGTTTGCTCTTCTCCCAAAGCTCAGCAATCTCTTCAGAAGCAGAGGGTAGAAATATAGTAAGAACATGAAGGAACAGATGTCGGTAGTAAAACAGTATTTTCCAGATATGAGGTAGCAACTGTACATATGATTTCATAGCATCTGTAACTGCATACAGAATACTTGCACAAGATTAAGCCAACTATAATCCCAGCATAGGTGGGGAAGGGGCTTTTAAAATTCAACCCCTCTCTGAGTAATCAGTTTACTTAAGGAATGTGGATCCTGAAAAATGACCCATGCTTCAATAGATGGGGCATACAAGAAACACTAGATTCCAAAGGGCTTTAGGAAGGGATATAAGGTTGGGAGACAATGGGAGAAGAGAGATGGGAGTCATTATTGGGATAGAATGTGGATTGACTGGATCCAAAAACATTATATTCATATATGAGTGTCAAAATATTTTAAAATAATAAATAATTTAAATACAAATAAGTAGAAAAAGGTTAATGGTGCACAATAGATTTCACAGAAGTAATCGTGGGTCTCCAAATGAGTTTTGATTGAGGTGAAAGGCAAGTCTGTTAGCTATATCAACTGAGTTCCAGGACATTGTTGCTGAGAATTAAGTGTTGAGCCACAATGGAGAAGAACTTGGTAGTTTCTGACAAAGTTAGCAAACACATTGTATATTAACCAAAAGTCCCAGTCTTAGGCATTTGCTTTATTATATTTATGCCACATAAAATTTGTCACTAAAACAAAATAGCAGCTCTAATCACGATGACCTCAAAGTATAGAAAACCCAATGACCTTCAAAGGCAGAAATAATGAATTGCTGTCTGTGAAATGCTATAATGTTAGTTTATTAATAAAAATAAAAGAAATATTGATATAGTCAACAACCTGTTTGAACCTGTAAGGTATGATATACTGAGTGAAAGATATTAGCAACAGAAAACCTCAAGAGGTTATATTTAAATTTACATGGAATTTTAAGCAGGCGAATTGTGTATGGAGAAGTATTATTGCTTCCTAGTGGTTGAGTTACAAGGAAGAGTGTGACTAGAAAGTTAAAATATACAGGTGGCTTTTAGGGTGATGGAACTGTTTGCTATATCAGAAAAGAGTTACATAGATCCATGCTTGTGTGAAAAATTCTAGAATTTTATGTCAAAATAAAAAGCCAATTGTATCACATAATCATTTGGAAAAATGACTAAAAAAACACAGTAATCAGCAAACTTAGAACTATGTCCCCTGTGGTATTTCACAAAATGATCTAAATCTCCTACTAATAGAAATACAAAACAAGTCAAGGAGAGAAAATAATATAACAGGGGAAGTCAAAACAACAAAATCTGTGTAAGTGAGCTGCATTGGCAGAGTTCTTGAACTTCTATAATTCATGTAAGAATTTTTCCAGGCTGGAGAGAGAATTCTGAAGTTAAGAATGTTTCCTGTTCCCATAAGAACATTAGAGTTCTTTTCATGGACCTATTTTGGGTGGCTCACAGATGCCTGGAATGCCAGCTCCGGGGGATTCAGTGTCCTCTTTTGGATTCCATGGCACATACACTCAGGCTGCATACAGACACACAGACAGACAGACAGATAGACAGACAGACAGACAGACAGACATATTCAGCCACATACACATGGATAGACCTATTAAAATCAAATCTGAAAAAAATAAATAAAAAAGACCTCCTTTTGTAAAGTGTGGTGGTTTCTGACTTGCAATTTCAGGAGCAGGGAGACTAAGGACAAAGGAGGGAAATTTGAGAGGAGCTAAAGGTATGTAAGATTTAATCTCAAAAACAAAACAATCAAATAATGTTGTGGTGCATGTGCATGTGAGTGTGCTTGCACGTATGCGTGTGCTTGTGTGCCTGAGTGCATGTGTCTGTAATCTTGGGTTAATTGTTAAGAAACTCCTCTCCATGTAATCACTTAACTTTCTTTTTCTTCATGCTGATCCTCATTTGGATGTTTTGATTAATAAGTTTTGCTCCAGGAAATCACTCACCAGTTATTTCTGAAACACATCTTAAAGTTTTTGCAGACTGCTCATATGCATAGTAACATCTGAATTTTAATGTACTCTCTAAAGATTACCCCAAAGCACTTAATGAATCCTTTGCCTTGTGTAATAAGATATTGCTATTCACACCTCGGGATTCCAGAGTGCATACATATTGAATAGGAATTAATATTTATGGTTAATTCTCATAATTATTCTGAAACAGAGAAAGCTATGCCAGTGCTATATGATTATTGGTCTTGCAAGAACCAACTCCAAATGTATCTTCTTCAAAGATTTAGTAGTAATGGCTTAATTTGTAAGAAGGCTGCAACTTACGAACTGCATATTACACTTAGCACTGTCCTTCAAAAACTACAAGTTTTTGAAATTGTGCATAGATCTTAACCACAGGACTTTTCTTCTTGGCATCTAGGAATGAGCCATGACCAAGGCAAGTCTTATAAAGGACAACATTTAATAATTGGGGCTGTCTTACATGTTCAGATATTCAGTCCATTATCATCAAGGCAGGAGCATGGCAGTTTCCAGTCAGGCAGAGCTGAGAGGCCTACATCTTCTTCTGAAGGCTGCTAGCAGAATACTAGCTTCCAGGCAGCTAGGGTGAGGGTCCTGAGCCCACGCCCACAGTCACACAGCTACTCCAACTGGGCCACATTTTTTAATAATGCCACTCCCTGGGCTGAGCATATACAAACTATCACACTGTACTTTTATTTTACAAATAATTTTTCAAATGTCTTTGAGGGAGTTGAACACAACTGCCTTTTTTTTACTTGCAATTAAACAAAGAAATATTGCATTTGATTATTTTTATTTTACAAATACTTAAAAAAATTAAAAGCACCCACCATGTAAAAAATTCTAAGATAGGCTTTGAGGGTACAAGATGAGCACTTGAGACATGGCCTAGTGATTGGGATTTCTATCCCCAGAACCCACCTTAGGCAACTCTCAACTGCTAGAGCAGTTAGAACCCCTGTCCCAGTGTATCTGGCTATCTGTCCAGGGTATCTGGTTGGCCCTTTTTGGTCTCTACAGTACCTCCCAATACATGTATATACACACAGATATACACATGCATATATAAGATAAATTGAGTCTTCCTCTTCATTAACCCACAGTTTTATATTGAAACCAAAGTTTCTAGTACCTAGGCATACAGCTGTATTTACCGGTCAAGTCTTCAAAGAGGTAACTGAGTTACAACCTGGTTTCCAAGATGAATTATAGTCCTTTGGACTGGCATTCTTAAGATGAGATGAGAATATAAATGGTCTCAAATATACTGTTGTAAGAGACAAAGAGAAGATGGTGCTAACAGGGCAAGGGAAGAAACAGTCCTGCTTGCCTCAGGTCTCTGCCTCCAGAGCTATAAGGAAATAATTGTCTGTAGGCACTTTGGAATGGCAGACAACACAAGAAGCCAAACAAGCCAGGCACACTGCACACATCCTCAGTCCCTTCTACAGAAGCAGGGCAGCCCTCACAAAGCCAAGGCCAGACTATACTAAGTAAACACAAAATAGACTAGAGAGTTGGTTCATCTTTAAGAGCACCTTGTTCTTGCAGAGGATTCGGGGTTGGTTTTCAGCACCTGTACAATAGCTCAGAAACATCCACAGTGAACTAGGGTTACCCTTTCCCTACCACCTGGCTATAATTTGTTGTTATTTTACTTCCTGATAAGGGCCACTCATACTGGGGTGAGATTGAATCTCAAAATAGAATTAATTTGCATTTACTGGATGGAGAAGGATATTGAAGATTTTATAAAGTATTTATTTGCCATGCAGATCTTGTCTTTTGAAAACTTTGTTTAATTCCATAGTCTATTTTAAAATTTTAATCTTTTGAGAACTTCATACATGAGCACTGCATTTACTTCATTTCCACAAATTAGTAAAATCTACCATGTCCCCTCTCTCAAATTTATGATCGTCATATATATATATATATATATATATATATATATATATATATGACACAGACAGACAGACAGACAGACAGACAGACAGACACACACACACACACACACACACACACACTCACTCACTCAATCTGCTGAGTCTATTTACTTTTGTTCACATACATGTATCCAGGGCTGACCAGTCTAGGTCGGGTAATCTGTCATGGTGTTTATTACAGTAATAAAAACCTAACTAAAACAATTGCATATGTACCAATTGTGATGATAGCCAGTCAGTCACTTATACTCTGCAATTTTATATTCTGTGTCTGTCTGTACTAGCCTCCCTCCACCACAAAAAAGAATCTCTAAAAAGGAGTGAGATCTCTATTTATCTGTGGGTATAAGAATACTTTTTAGAACACAGTCATAACTCTAACAATTAGGAAATGGCAGAAGTAGGTCTTCTTGTCAGGTCTATAACCTCTCTGGCCATGGGAAGTTTGTTGAGCTCACTTTTTAGTTAGAGTTTTTTAATTTGATGTTTATTTGTGAGTTTTGTATATTATAGATAGTAATCTATTGTCATATATACATACATACATATATATATATATATATATATATATATATATATATATATGTACTGAATTTTGTTTGTGGTAAAATACATCTTGTTCCATTCTTCTACACATTATCCAATGATTCCAGAGCCATTTGTTGATGGTACTGTGGTTTTTTTTCTCTTAATGTATATTTTTCAAATACAGTAACCTCTGGTGTACTCCCTGTGTTCCATTCAAGCGTTCTATAACCTGGACATTACCACAGCCTTTTCAATTCAGTGGATCACAAATTACTACTACAACGACTACAACTACTACTACGACGACGATGACAACGACTACTACTAAAATGCTAAGAACATGGAGAATGGGCTTGTAACGTGAGGGGAGAGTTGGAGGCAGTTAAGAAAAGTTGGCTAGTGGGAGTAATCATAATAGGTTATATTCATGTACGAAATTTGCAAAGAATAAATGTAACAAACAAAAAATAAAAAGCTATAATAGCTCAAAAATAAAAATAAATAGTAAATGGACAAATGAAATAACTCATAAAATGGATCACAGAAAGACAAATTAATCATGTAAAACAGATTTTTCTTAGAAAGCTAACTATCAAACCCCTGGGTTAAGTAAAATTTAAGACATTATCAGCTAGGATATGTGATCTCAAATGCTTGAGGACTTGTGGAATATTTTTTTATTCATTTTACAACCCAATGGCTGCTCATCCTCTCAGGCCCTTCCTCACACACTTTCTCCCCCCAAACCCTCTTTTCTTCTCCTCTGAGAGGGTAGAGCCCTTTCCTGGGTATTCCCCACCCACCCTGGCTAATGAAGTCTTGGCTGGGCTAGGCACATCCTCTCCCACTAAGACCAGACAAGGCAACCCAGTTAGGGCAATGGAATCCACAGACACACAGCAGTTTTAGGGACAGTCCCCACTCCAGTTGTTGAGAGACCCACATGACTGATCTATATATATGCTACATACGTGCAGGGGGCCTAGGACCTTTTAATGGCCAGAAAGAAGCTAGTATAACAAGGGCAGAGTGGCAGGACTTGAAGACAGACAGGCTCACATGAACCAGAATGGGGCTTTTGAGAAGAAGGATGGAAACAAGTGATTAGTAAAATAAAACACACACACACACACACACACACACACACACACACACCCCAGGAATATATATTTATATGCAAAAATTTCAAATCAAACGCAGTAGTGTAGACCTTGGAAAATTTCTTTCTTCTTTTCGTTCTCTCTCTCTCTCTCTCTCTCTCTCTCTCTCTCTCTCTCTCTCTCTCTTGCTCTCTCTCTTGCTCTTTCTTTCTTTCTTTCTTTCTTTCCTTTCTTGGTTATTTTATTTATTTACATTTCAAATGTTATCTCCCTTTCTGGTTTGTCCTCTGCAAACCACTTATCCCATCCCCTCTCCTCCTGCTTCTATGAGGGTATTCTCTACTCCCCCCCTCTCTCCTCCCTCCCTGCTACCTTACTGCCCTAGCTTCTCCTACACTGGGGCATTGAGCTTCCACAGGACTAAGGGACTCCCCTCCCATTGATGCCAGATAAGGCAATGCTCTGCTACATAAGCAGCTGGAGCCTGAGTCCCTCCATGTATTCTCTTTGGTTGCTGGTTTAGTCCTTGGGAGCTATGGGGGGGGGGGTGATTGGTGATTGGTTGATATTATTGTTCTTCCTATGAAGTTGCAAACACCTTCAGCTCCAGGCCATCCAGAGACTGCCCCACCTGGGGAATCCATCCCATATCCAGACATCAAACCCAGACACTATTGCTAATACCATGAAGTGCTTGCTAATAGTATCCTGATATAGCTGTCTTCTGAGAGGTTCTGGCAGAGCCTGACAAATACAGAGACAGACAGATGCTCACAAACAACCATTGGACTGAGCATGGGGTCCCCAATGGAGGAGTTAGAGGAAGGACTGAAGACCTTCCAAACTCTACTGCATGATAGTTCATTTGTTTGTTTGGTTTTTTTTTTTTTTTTTGAAGCCAAGTCTCTTTTTGTACCTCATGTTGACCTCCAACTTACAATAATCCTTCTGCCTTAGCTGTCAAGATGCTGAGATTATATTTGTGAGCCAGCTCTAACACGAAGATTTCTAGAACCTGTACATTTTCTCTTTCTTTGTAATTTACTTATGAATATATAATTAATTCACATCCTGGCTCTTTTTAACTTAATTTAACATAAGTGATACATCTAGTTTAGTGTAAGACATTTTGGGGTAGTACAGTCTATTGTATTAGCATATAGTACTTATTCTCCTTACAGAAAGATTTTAATAGATGAATGAAAATTTGGCAAATAACTACATATCTTATGTCTAAAGATAAAGACCAGTGTTTGAGACAGACCTTACCAGATTTAGTACATATAGACTGAACTGGAACCTTCCTGTCAGACAAGGTTCAAGAAAACACAACTCTTTACTTTTTTTAAACCTGACAGGTTAAAAAAAAAAAAACTTTATCAGGTAAAATTAAAGGAAAAAAGAATACATTCATTGTGCTGAGGCATTCTTTTGAAGTTTCAATGGTGCTATAATTAAAGTAGGATTTCTGTAGGCAGTGTGCAGGAGAAAGAGTAGCAAACAGGCTGATTTGCAAGGAAATATCTTTAAAAAGCAGAAATAATTAAGATTAAAGTTGCTTAAGAAGTGAAAACCTTACTGCTTTGAAAAGTCAATAGAAAGGTTGACTTCTTTGAGCTTTTGAAATTAGATTTCAAAGGCCAGGGAAAGACATTAATAAAAGAAAAATGTGTGATGAATAGGAATAACTCCCTCGATCTTAGATTTTAAAAAGACAAAACAAGAAAAAACAGAAAACTCTGGCATGGAATTATATTGTCGAAACAATGAAAATTTTAATATTTGAGGTGGAATTTTCAAACAACAGAAGACATATAATTGCCTCAACCTTTTCTTTCAGTGATGCCCAGTCCAGGTAGATGCTTTACTTTTGCTTTAAGTACAATATACACCTGTCAATTTTAGAATATTTTAAATAGTCACAGTGCTCTGGTTTGAATAAGATTCATTCCCATAGGCTGGCACGTTTAAATTCTTGCTCGCCAATTAGTGGAACTGCTTCAGACAGAATAGGTATGACCTGATTGGAGGAGGTGTAGCAATGGGAATGGGATGTGAGATTTTCAAAGGATTCATATTATTCCAGGAGAGCCCCTCTGCCTCCTGCTTGCTGCTGTGAGAGCTCAGCTATTCTTAAGACTATACCTCTGCTTGTTTATCATGGACTGTAACCTTCTAAAACCACAAGCCCAGTTAAAAGCTTTATTTTATACATTGTCTTGGTCAGGGTTCTTTATTACAGCATTAGGAAAGTAACTGAGACAGCAGAATAAAATTTTCAGCAATGATACCACAGAGAAATAATATCAGTTGACTGCCTAGTGTGCACCCTTCATTTATCTGCTCCTCCCTTCTCTTCTCCTCTCCGTTCTCTTTTCCTCTCTGTGTTATTGTCTCCTCTACTCCCTTCATTCCCTCCATTATTTTTTTCTTTTGTTTTCTTGAGACAAGAGCTTACTCTGTAGCTCTGGATGGTCTTGAACTCATGACCATCTGTCTTATGTCTTCTCAATTGGGATTACTGGTCTGAGCCACCATGCCTAGCTCTTCTGTTGCCTTTTGAATGTAGAATATCACCAAAGTACATTCGCCAAATTGGAAACATCTAACAAGTATGACCTCCAAAGTTTCATCCTTGTCATGTAGTGGATACCTCCATAAACAGGAGACACGCAGAATGTGGATACTGTCAAACAGATTTTTTTTTTTTAAGTTAAAGTAACAAGACCTAGATTGTTTCTAATACTTTGATCCAGAGTCAGTTTCTGTTAGCTACCTTAGTACTTGTTTTCACAGTGCTTTTCCAAAAGGTTTGCTCATTAAAGCTCAGATAAAAGTATTCTTTCTAAGCACAACTTAGTTTTTCATGCACACTTTCTTTTTGATATTATAAGATAATTATATTTTCCCATTAGCTTTTTTCCCTCCAAAACTTCCTCATATACCTCTCTATTTCCTCTTTCAAGTTTATGGTCTCTTTTTTTAATTAATTATTAGTACATGCATATGTGTATATGTTTATACAAATGTATTCCAAATATAACGTGCTCAGTCTGTATTATTCTACACACACACACACACACAGACACACACACACACACACACACATGCACACACACGTTTTCAGAGCTGACCATTTGTCATTAGACATCTAACTGGTGTGCTCTTCCCCAAAGAAGACAATCAACTTCCTTAGCCTTAGTTGTCTATAACTCTTTGTGTAGGGGTGCAACTTGATGGGCGTTCTTGAGTCCACTTTGACAGTTTTGTTCTTTCTGACTATGTTATTCCTCTGCAGCTCATGCACAGGCTTACAATTATGTCATAATGTGAAGATTTTGTGGGTGTGGATTCCCTGACATTTCTTGGAGACACTATCTCACAGTAGACTCCCAGATCCTCTGGCTGTTACACTCTGCTTCCTCTTTGGCAATGTTCCATGAGTCTTAGGTACAGACGATTTTTTTGTAGCTGTATCAGTTCTCCACAACTCTGTATTTTGATTGGTTGTGGTTTCCGTAATCGTCTCTCTGTATTTCAAGAATTTTTCTTGATGAGAGGTGAGGACCACATGCATCTGTTATTATTCAAGTTGATTATGTTAATGGCTATTGACTACTTTTCCAATGTTCTGTGTATTATACTCTGTAATGCATTTTTCAATATTTTCTTCTATTTTGCAATATCTATTTATGTTTGGAGGATATTAATTCTCTGCCTATAGCAATGCCTTTTAAACATTTTGCTCATTAATTTTAAATTTATTTTTAGTGATTATTGAGTAAACATTCTTTAGGCATTAATTTTTTCATTTTCTTCTTTTTAAATATCTGCTTTTGTGCGGCTGACTATACTCTCAAACCTACTAGACACATATATATTAGGTCCTGGAATTTTTGTAATGTCATATTTACAGTGAATTATTTTAATTTGTGAATACATTTATTACACAGATATATTAATAAAAATTTTAAATCCTCAAATATTAGGAAACATTTTGAAAGAAGTAGGTTTATTCTCTCTTCTCCTACCCTTTCCTCGAAGTTATCTAAAATAGTTAAAATGTTGATTAATTCAATAATTACTATTTTAAGTTTTTATGCATAGAAATTCATATACACATTTATATAAACGATAGGATGCCATACATGTGATATTATTTTTTCTTTGCTTTTAAAGTTAATCACAAATCTCAATATATATGCTATAGAATGTAAATCACAGTCCCGGTATAGCTGCATAGCATTCCATTATTTGAATGTAATATAAAGCTTAATAATTAAATTTCATCTACACAACATATATACTATATTGAAAGCTATTTTATTTACATTTGGTTTTATAGTTGCTATTTTTAGGGTATGTTGATTCCAAATTTGGTTATATATGTGGATGTCTTTAACTCAGGACCTTGACATTAAACTTTCTATGCCAAGTAGGATGCATATTTGAAATTTTGAAATCTATTGCCTATTTTCTTACTTGAATCATAGAAGAAACTTCAATCCCTCTAGTGTCCTCACCTC
>NC_047663.1:30677059-30747059 GCF_011762505.2 Arvicanthis niloticus | reverse complement strand
TGAAAAATAGTACTAGTTTTGAGAACTGTTGAGCAGTTTCTTATGAATACTTAATAGATGTGTCTCTAGTAACACAAAATGGTGAGGCAGGTATCCAAGATAAATTAGTGCTCATGTCCAGAAAACAACAGTGCAGAATGTGTGTCGTTCGACTGTTCATAGCAGCCAAAATCTGAAACTGACCCAGATGGCCATTAACTGAACATGAGGAAACCAGACATGGAACATTTACACCACCTGGCAAGAAAATGAACAGGCTAGCCACCTCAGCTAGGTGGGGAAGTCTCATTTTGTTCAGACAAGAAAAACAGATACAAAGGAAGGGCATGTGTACTGCTGGCAACATTTAACTTTTATAGAGAACATTTACAAAGGCAGAAAAAAAAAAACCAAACCAAACAAAAAAACAAAAAACGTAGTAAGTGCTGGAGAAATGGCTTAACAGGTTAAGGTTGTTTACTGCCAAGCATGATAAAGTGTGTTTAAACCCTGGAATCCACATAATGTAAGGAGAAAATCAATCTCTAGGAACTGTTCTCTGATATCCATAGCAGCACCATGGCACATATGGGTGCACATACCCATATGAATAAACCAATGAAAAAATGAATAATAAAGCCACGTGTTTTACAAATGTAGGTGTAAATTCTTTCAATTAAATTCTGATGCAACAGAACAATGAATAATTCATGCTTGAGAATTAATTCAAACAATTAAATGTCAGAATCAGATGAAATTGATTTTGATAACGTGGATGTGAGTATGCGAACATGATAATTATATCAATGAATGGGCACTGCATATTATCAATGGTAAAAGTTCTACTAGAAGTTTAAAAAGAAGCAAAAAAGACATATTGTGATTGAGGCCAGAGTAGAAGTTACTCAGGACATGACCTGGTGCTTGTGAGAAACTTCTGGGTGAGGAACATAGTTATCCTGATTTGGAAGGGGGTGCTATGAGCAAACACCTTGAGAGATTTTATTCTTGAGAATGATTTATCCTTAAAATATTACTGAGCATACCACACTCTATTTTTATCAGTGAAGTACTGCTTCTTAAAGCTGAAGTATTACAAATTTGACTGATTTCAAAACAGATAACCCTAAAATGTTTACCACTCTAGGTGAGAGCATGAACCTGGGCTAGCAGCTCCTAAAACTGAGGCAGACTAAAGTCTCATGAGGTATCTAAATTTATTCAGAGCATCAGACAATTACTCTGGTGGTTAAGAAGAGCTATCTGAATAAAGTATACAATCTCAAGGACCAGCCACAGGTGGCAGAACCATGATTTGTTATAGAGGTACCTAAATAATAATTTACATGAACTCACATATCCACTATATCCAGGAAAAGCACAAAACAACATTCCAGGCACATTCCTGTATTTTGAAGAAACTCATAATCAGAAAATTCCTGACTTGTTTTCTCACAATCCTTCAGAATTCTCACATGACTCCATTCTTTGACTGTGTTTCAACACCAAGGCACAAACAATATCTTTTATTTTAAAAATATTTTTTTCTATAATTAAAAATGCAATATTTGTCTCTGTGTCTCTTTTCACAGTCAATAACTGGATATAATCTTAAGACTAATATTACACATTGTCTTAAGAAAATATGCTCCCCTTGCTCATAAGATATCTGTTTTCTGTATCTGTTGTTATTATTAGAAGTACAGTATTAACTGATGTGTTAGTCATACATGATATATGAGATTTCTACAGCCTTTGCAAGATGATAACTTTCACTATAGATCTATTGACATAAGATAATATTTTCAGATAATAAACACCACTTCTACTCTTGGAATGAATTCACTAGATCACAGTGTTTTATTGTTTTAATTAATTTCTGGCTTTATTTGGATGAGTTTTTTTATTTTGTGAGATTTGTATGCAAATATTTTGGCATGTATATATTTATAAAACAGAGTTTTGTCACTTGTGTGAGTATGTGTGTGAAACGGGGATTTGTGGTTCTGCCTTGCATAGTTTTTATGCCAATACTCTTATTTTCTCAGCAGCATGAATTAGAAAGCCATTCATTTCTAAATGTTTATATAGCCTGAAAATGTCATCTTTCAACACCTTGCAAGGAAGCATGCTTAGGCATGACAGCTTCCCTGTGGTATTCCAAATGAAAGGCTTTTCTCATTTTCTTTGACTTAAGGTAGATGTGTTGTTAATAGTTCTTTGTTCTATTTCCATTTTTCTTTCATTTTCTTTTAAACGATCAAATACGTTTCTTATATAGATCAATTCTGTTTCACCCTAGATATAACTCTTCAAATGAATTTTACATTACATTTTATACAGTCATAAATTAAGCTTAGTCTTTGAAAAATAATCATGGGATACATGTTAACTTATTAATTAATATACATACATACATCTATTCTGATGCTTTCAAAATATTTGTTTCTCATATATTTTTGTTGAAATTTTTTCTTAATGTATGATCAGATTGGTTTAAATATATGTTAATGTAAGCCTCAGATTTTTCTTTTTTGTTTTATGATGTTCCAGTCTAAAAAACACTAAATCCTAGTATTACAGCATGATACTTGCAACATGTTTAATATTAAAGAAACAAATTTATTGTTGGAGACTTTTATTTTATTTCATTATTTTTTTCCATTTTAAAATTAATTAATTATTTACTTTATAGCCTTATTGCAAATTGAAGCTTTTCTGCCTTGCTCTCTTCCCATTCCTTCCCCACCCCTCCCCATCTTTCCCTCCTTCCCAGTGCCTCAGAAAAGGGGAAGCCTTTTATGATGGATATCAGAGCAAGCCTTGGTATATCAAGTTGCAGTAAGAATAGGCCCATCTTCCATTGTGGCTAGACAAGGCAGCCCAGTTAGGGGAAAGGGATGCAAAGGCAGGCTATATTTTATGTGGTCTTAGAATTAGGAAACGTCTACAAGACTCCCTGAGCACCTCCTGATATTTGGCTGTGGGTCTCTGCATTTGTTTCCATTAACTGCTGAATAAAGCCTCTTAGGAAACAGCTATGTTAGGCTCCTGTCTGCAAGCATAGCAGAGTATTGTTAATAGTGTCAGGGATTGGCTTTCTTACATGGGATGTATTTCAAGTTGGCCAATGATTGGTTGGCCAGTCCCTCAGTCTCTGTTCCATCTTTATCCCTATGCATCTTGCAGGCATCACAAATTTTGGGCTGAAGTTTTTGTGGATGGGTTGCTGTTCTCCTTCCTCCATTGGCTACAGGAAGTGGTCACTTCAGTCTTCATGTCCTTCACTAGGAGGAGTCTCAGCGAGGGTCACCCAGATAGAGTCCCAGAACCTCCCTCTTCCCAGGTCTACAGTTACCCAAAGAGATGTCCCCCATCAAGTACTATTCTCATTTCCAGCCTTCTCCCACATTTCTTCTCCCCACACCTGATTCCAGTTTCTGTTCTCTTCCTCATCACCTGTCCTACCCAGTTCCCTCTCTCCATCCACCTCCGATGACTGTTTTGTTTCCCCTTCTGAATGAAATTCAAGCATCCTCTCTTGGGCCCTCCTTGTTACTTTGTTTCTTTAAGTCTGTGGGTTTTAGCATGGTTATCCTGTACTTTAGGGCAAATGTCCACTTACAATTGAGGACATACCATGCCTGTCTTTCCGGATTTGTGTTGTCTCACTCAGGATGGTATTTCCTAGCTCTATCCATTTGGTTGCAAATTTCATGATTGTCTTTGGTTTTAATAGCTGAATAGTATTCCACTGGGTAGACGTACCACATTTTCTTTATCTATTCCTCAGTTGAGGCACATATAAGTTGTTTCCAGTTTCTGGCTATTATGAACAAAGCTCCTATGAATAGAGCCAAGCGAGTGTCTTGTGGTATAATGGGGCATCTTTTGTGGAAGAGTGGGAAATAGAATTGAATAAGCTGGAGAGGTTGAAGGACATTACAAGAGAGTCAACTAGCCTGAGCCCATGGGGTTCAAAAAGACTGCACCACCAACCAAAGAGCATGCAAGGCTCTGGACCTAGGTTCACCCCACATTTGTAGCAGATATTCAGCTTGGTCTTTATATATGTCTGTAACAATTGGAACGCGTACTCTCTCTGACTCCATTGCCTGTCATTGGATCTCCTTCCCCTACCTGAACTGCCTGGTTGGGCCTCAGTGGGAGAGGTTGTTCTTAGGTCTACTAAAACTGGATGCACCTGGGTGAGGTAGTACCCAAGGGGGAGGGTTGCCTTCTCTGAGGAGAAGGGGAGGAGTAATGGGGGAGATTTCTAAGGGTGAGATTGGGAGAAGAGGGATGGGGGTTGTCATGATCAGGATGTCAAGAGAATAAATAATAATAATGATAATAATACAGAATTAGGTAACTTCAATTTTTCTTGAAGTAAATATACACACCAGATATTAAGTGGGCTAAACTTTTAACTAAATTATAGTGTCAATGTGTTGCTGGAGATCCATATGCTCTGATTTCAGGCTGTGCAACATCAAGTAATATAGTTACATAGCAATATATGACAGAATAGCAGATGGATAATCTATTAGCAAGAACATCAGAGACCAAAATACAAGTGCCAAGGGTATACTGGTGCCAATCCTACAGCAAAATTAATGCTGAAGAAATATAACTTTAATTTTTTTTCTCAGCCACAGTGCCAGGGATAACACAAGGAAGACACTAATACCCAAAAGGTAAAAAACGTTTAAAATAAATTCTTGAGTGAATGTTAACAGAAACTGCTGTGTATGGATGTCATTACTAAACCAATATAATGAGGTTCAAGTTATACGCCCACTCATAAGAAAAAAAGACAGAATGAATGATACCATTAAGCAAGTAGAGGAGAGACAGAGGAGGTACTTCAGTTGGCATGTACGTGCCATCTAAGCATGAAGGGCCTGAATTTGATCCACAGGACCCATGTAAAAACCTGGGTGTGGGGGCATGCACCTGTAATATTGGGTCTGGAAAACACAGACAGAACTCCGAGGCTTGCTATCCAGTCAACCCCATTTACTTGGTAAGCTCTAGGTTAGAAAGAGACTATGTCTCACATCCAGAAGTGAATAGCACCTGAGAATATATGCCTGAATATGAACTCTGGCCTCCACATATGTGTGCACACAAATACTCCCACCCAACCCCACAAAATATACTTACACCCTGATAAACAAATATGTAACACACAGAATGAATGAATGATAATTTACAAAATGAAACAAGTGGAGAGTTATTTGCCATTCAGTTTCAGAGTCAGACAGAGCTTGGTAAAAATTTATTTCTGTCTTTTTCTGACAGGGTATCTGTACTCCAGATAACAGCAGTTTATGTAATTTACTGTTATCGGCCCCCAAAAGTTTAATTGTGTAAACTTGACATACAAGTAATACTTTTATATTAGTAATTCATGTTAATAAATGACAAATCACTGGTAGCTTTAAAATCATATTAAGAAGAAACATACTTATGTTGGAAGGTGTGAAAATTGTAGGTTAGAATTCTGACACAACCCCTTAAATAGCATCAAGTCAACTTGGAGTCATACATTATGTAAAATTTTTCTTACAGAATTTCTACCATTTGATATGCATCATAAGCTTACTCTTGTGAATGTGATCCATTACATATTTTTAAAAATAATATTAAAATCTAAAGTTTAAAGAAGTTTTTAATTGACAGCAACATGGAGTAGAAGCTCCACAATTTCCAAATGACCTGGGCCTTCACCCCGAGGCACAGATGTCACCCATCATCAGCATTCACCCACCAAAGAGGAGCTTTCCTCCAATGTAGCAGTGTCATCACTCAAAGTTTCAGATTTGGATATGGTTGATTCTTACTTAATGTTACATAGTCTGTGGACTTTGTTAAATGCATAATGTCACGCATTCACTATTATAATATTTCATGGAATAATTTTAGTGCAATGATAATCTACTCCTTATTCTTGGAAGTCAACATCATCTTGCTCCTACAAAAATTTTGTTTTTCTACAAATGTCATCTACTTAAAATGGGACTTACATAACTCTTTCGGTTGGCTTCTTTTGTTTAGGAATACACAGTTAGGTTTCCTCCATGTCTTCTCATACCTTGAAAATTCAGTTCTTAAAACAAATTTTAGTATCAAGATAGTTTTTTTTTTTTTTAAAGAGGGCTGACATTTTATTAAGAATGTTGGTTCTAACCGCTTTTCTATTTTTTACCCTCTTTTATTGGATATAATATTTACATTTCAAATTTTATCCCCTTACCGCATTTCCCCCACCACCCAGGAACCCCTTATCCCATCCCCCCTCCTCCTGCTTCTATGAAGGTGTTTACCCACCTACCCCCAGTCCCCCTCCCCACCCTCAGATTCCCACCCCCCCTCAGTGCTCAGCCTTCAGGGTACCAATGACCTTGTCTCCCACCTATGCCCAACAAGGCCATCCTCCCCTACATATACAGCTGGAAAATGGAGAATAAAAACCAGTTAGCTGAATATATCAAAGTTTTCACATCCACCAAAGGACAACTTTGGGTGATACTTAGCTTAGGCATTTATTAAAATATCTAGATTTTGTGGAGACCTTAGCTTTAATGCATTTAATTAAATTAAATGGCTAATGGATCATATATTAAATGAATATTTAGTTATGGAAGAAAAAGTTCTACTGTATTCAAGTGAAGATCAAATTATTTTTGATTACCATTGATAATAAGTGTTCCACATTCTCACCAGAATTTTCTATTATTGTATTGTTGTATATTTGGGTCATTCAAATACTTGTTGGTATCTCACTGCTGTTTGAATGTGCCAACTAGGCACATGATGCTGACCATCTAGGTATGTCTGTCAGTTCACACACTGTATAACTTTGCTTATGTGCCTGTTCAAGCATTTCTCCATTTCTGCTTATGTTAAATCTTTGTTGTTATTGTTGTTGTTGAGCATTACATGGACTTTGAATATCTGGGCAAATAGTAGTCCTTTTTTCAGATACGTGTCATAAATATTTTTCCTGTCTTTGATCTTTTGAATTTTACATTGTCTTTCAAAACTAGAAAGTTTAAATATTAATGAAATATATTTTATCACCTCTATATTTCATGGGTTTTTGCTATTGTCATTGACAATCCCAAGCTCAATTAGACATTTTCCTATGCTTTCCTACAGAAATTGTGCAATTGTATTTGGAGTTCAGCGTCCATTTTTTTAGGTGGAGACAGAGAATACACTTTTTCTATGATAAATGAAATTCAAAAATATGTTTTGGGGATAGGAGATGCTGAATAAATACTTTTCTGTTTGACTGCTTGATTGAATGGGTGAATAGTTTGTATTACTTTTTCTTGTTGCCTTGTCAGAATCTTTGATGGATATAACTCAAGGGAGGAATGCTTAACCTCTGCTTATGGTATCAGGGGAATGAATTCATCATGGAGGTGAGATAATATGGCAGGAATGGGTCTACATATGACAACAGCAGCATTCAGCATAGCGTCTCCTATCATCCTAGGATCAGGAAGCTTTTCCACCTTCGGAGGTTCAGCACTAGTGGTGTAGGCCTCCCAGTTACACCCTAAATCTCAAAGCTTCCACACACTGCAAAACAGCATGAGCATCTGGGGTATGTGTTTAAGCACATGAGCAGAGTTTTTCAGATCAAAGACATAATCATCTCTTCAAGTGTATGGCTTGCGAGGCTAGAAGAGTTGTATATGCCAAGAGAGAAGATGCTTCTAGCCTGAGGAAGTTTATGTTGCTTGTATTTCAAAGAGAAGTTAAGTCTCAAGTGACCCAATGTTTCTCTGTTTAGGGACCATTCAAAGACAGATGTGTTTTGTGTGTGTGTGTGTGTTTTTCCCTAGACATCTTTCCTGGAAATTGACTCTCAGAGTCATGTGTGAGGTTGAGGAAGGCAAATTTCAAAATTGTCTAGCATCTTCCTAACAATAAAAATCTTCATAAATTTCAGATGAAGAATTCTGTAATGGCTATGAAAAATTCTCCTTCTTCTAGCTTATACCTTACCTTAAACCTAAGTACCTAACTTATTTGGCAAGTAAATATTTTCTGCTTGCCCTAGAGACTCCTATTGACAAATTTATTATGAATTTTTAAAATCTAGAATATTAATGTTTCTGTAAATTTTTACCATCTGTTCTTCAGTCTAATTGCAAGTGTGGAGCAAATGTACTTCATGACGGTAACATAATAAATTCAGATTCATGACTTAAATTCACTTGAATTGTCTTTATTCAAAGCAGTATAGATGCCTTAGCTTTCTTTCTCTCCAAGACACTGTCTTGAAACTGTCTATCTTCAGTATTCTGTGTCATAAAACAATTATCTTAAAAGTGTCACTCTTTTCCCTAGGGTTAGTTGTCTTCTTATAGTGCCACAGTAAGTGAGATACCATCAGGTTAAACCCAGGACCCCTCCTAAGAAGCATGAAAAATTGACTTTCTTCACATACATATTTATCTTTCTTTGCCTATCAGTCAAACATCAGTGGCCATCACTCTGAGCATATGTGCTCATGACTCAAAATGTATCATTTCACAGTGACACTCAACCCTTTTATTCAATGTATAAGAGAGATTTGTCAATGTCTTTCAATGTAAACTTCCTTATTATAAAAGCACCTTTTTTCTTAGTTGTCAAGTTATTTCCATGGTACTTTTATTAAATTATTAGTTTATGTTTCGTATATTTCCTAATTTCTTTCTGCTTGCTTGACATGTGTCTTATTCAGTACAGAGGATGTTCAAAAGGTTTGCTTGCATGAAGTGGGTTATTCATGGAGAAGTAACTAGACAGATAATCTAAATCCTTAAAACCTACTCCTAGAATTATTGGGTCACTAACTCCTTTTGAAAGAAAAAGTTCCCTGTAACCATAGTTTTGGCTACTTTATTGGGTTCTCTCCCTCTACAACCCTACTTCTCTGTTCTCCTTTCCAAACCCAAACACTAGGTAGGAGAGAAAGAAGGTTAAAGTGAAGGGGGGCATCAATCTCATTAGACGACTTTCTGATAATTAGGGGTGTCAAGTTCATTGGGGGTAAGTCTAAATTTTGTTGTCAGGATAGCTCCAACTATCAACCAGCAACCAGCAACCAGCAACCAGCAACCAGCAACCAGCAACCAGCAACCAGCAACCAGCAACCAGCAACCAGCAACCAGCAACCAGCAACCAGCAACCAGCAACCAGCAACCAGCAACCAGCAACCAGCAACCAGCAACCAGCAACCAGCAAAAGCAGCAGCACGAGAAGAAGCAGCAGGAGCAGCAGGAGCAGGAGAAGCAGGAGGAGGGACAGCAGCAGGAGCAGCAACATCAGGAAGAAGAGAAGCAACAGTAGGAGCAGCAGGGGAAGTAGCAGGGAAAGGAGGAGCAGGAGCAGGAGCAGCAGCAGAAGGAGCAGGAGCAGCAACAGTACAGGAGGAGGAGCAACATCAGGGGCAGCAGTACCAGAAGGAGCAGCAGCAGGAGGAGGGGTAGCAGAAGGAGCAGCAGCAGGAGGAGGAGTAGCAGAAGGAGCAGCAGCAGGAGGAGGAGTAGCAGAAGGAGCAGCAGCAGGAGCCAGCAGCACCTTCCTCAGGCTCTCAGGGCTCTAGATTTTTATACCCTCTAAAGATTTCCCAGAATTCCGAGCATAAACCATCTACAGATGAGAAAATCACACCCCTGCTAGAGCACTAGACAAATCATAGTTAGCTGCTGTGGATAATCTGAACTAGTCCTATATCCCACACCTTGGATTAAAATAAAAACCTATTCACATAAAATCTCCGTGTTTTAAAAGAAACAAGATTCTTACTTCAGTTCCTCGGCCAGATGGGACTATTCTCTTATGGTTCAGGCAGATTTGCTACAATGGAGGACAACACAGGCCATCAAATGGCTCAGTGAAATGTACACTGTAAGAGAATGTGCATATTTGGAAGACTCTATTTTCAATTACCAGGCCTCTGCAACACTACAAGGCTGCTCTAGCACTGAGCATTCTACCCAAGTGCTCCACGACATTAAAAAGGATACCAGACTGTCGGATTATACTGTGTCATACTCCTTATCACTTGGCGAACAGCCTGAGGTGAGATTGTATCTGCCCTTCATGTAGTCTGAGGGATTAGTATAAAAACAATCACATAGAAGCATGCGTGGTAAACTGATACTGGGAGCACAATGAGCATGTGCTAAGTGAAGGTAGAAACAGTAAGTGTTCCTGGTAAGAAAAAGAAGTTTGCTTTTCGGGTGTTTATTGTTACCACACAGACAAAGAAAATGTCAATTCTTCTATAAGCCAATATATACAATCTAACTTACTAAAGCCTTTGCCAGAAAATACTGGGAGATGGGGGACATCTTAGGAAGTTGACAGACCCTTTGCCAATATCTTTGCATTACCTTGGAAGGACATTCTAATAGTGTCCCTTGGATATGTGATCCTACTGCAAAAGGTCATGCAGAGAGGTGCCAAAAAGGATTTGGAGGGCTTGCTGTTCTGCCAAATTCTCAGCAATGCTTGCTTGGAACCTTGGCTCTCGGGGAAAAGAACTCACAAGATGAGACTATATATCCCTGAAAGTTTGAAAACACATCTCCAATGATATTGTGGATTAGTTGATAATCTAGACAACTTAAGAGAAATGTATAGGTAGAAGCCTCAGCATCAGTCTAGTAAATCTGGTTTTAAAAGTTTCTACTGAGACTGAAGAGACAAAGTCAGGAAAACACTTTAAAATGTGTCATACTATTCAAATTTATATGACACTATTTGAGTGTATGAGTATAAGTGTACAATATATTTAGTTAACTATTTTACCATTCTTCCACGAAATTATTTTGATTCATCCAAATATATGTACACACAATGTTTGTATTTTCATGGGTAGTTACTGAAAAAATAAAAGGTAGATCCTGCTTATTCTCCACCTGGCTGATTTCCTAAGCACTCACATCTTTAAATCTGACCTATTCTAGAAAAGATGCCCATGCTCCAACCAACCAACTCTCTGAAAAACTGAATGCTCCTCCACCATCTTAGTTCACAATTAGAACTCAGTCATTCTCTCATTATGATTACCAGGTACCCTAATATCCAATACTACTTCTGCTTTGGAAGTTACTGAGAGAAAAAAACTAGAAGTTCATGAAAGTTCTTACTCCTTTTGTTTTTGCTCTCGGCTATTAGTTACTGTTTTCCTGTTGTAGCAAAACACTACCACCAAGACAACTTAGAGAAGGAAGAGTTTATTTGGGGCTTACATTTACGGAGGCCATTCTCATTCAAACTATGGCATATATGATGACTGTGGTCAGAGTAAGGGACCTGACTTGTGACTCTGCTGATGCTAATCGCTTCCTTCAATGGCCTTAGAAGGAGTTCATTTTCAAAAGCTTAGGCATCCTCTGTGAACCCCTGAAAGATACTAGGGAATTAAATTCTGGTCTAATCCTTTCTTTTCAAGGTATGTGAATCCAATTTTCTTTTTTTGTGGATCCTTTCTTAAACATAGGGTATAATTACAATACTAAGATTCTCAAAGCAGCATCTTATTAAAAGATAGAAACACCTATTTATTGTAAGACCATTATAAAGTTAAAAGCTATAATATAAATTATAAAGTTTATAATAAATGAAAATAATATTATGAAAAAATTGGGCTACATGATATTCATATTGATAAACATATTGAAGACCCAGGATATTTATTTCACTAGAATAAGAGAAAGTAAATTAAATGGATTCTATTGATACATCATCTTTTAGGTTAACAACTACTGCCTTCTAAATATGAAATCTTTCCCCTTAGCTTTATTACTTTATGTGAGATAGGTTCCATATTATCCCAAGCAGTAAGAACAACATTCATAGTTTGATATTAAAGGTTTATTGCTTCAGTGAGTTTACTGCTAATAACACCAAAAGTAGATCCCAGCCCACAATTCTGGCCAAGGACTCCTGCTTTACCAGAGGCTAGGCTGTTACTAGAAACCCCAGATAACTAGAACCCTAGAGGCCACACAAATTCCCAGAACCCCAGAATCCCAGAAGCAACATGAGCAACCAAAATTCCAGATGTCACATAGGCTCCAAAATGCCAGTAGAGACACACCAGTAGAGACGAAGACTCACTGGGCACCAGAACCACAACCACTCAGGCCAGAAGATTAGAGAGGAAACAGAAAGCAGCTGACAAAAAGAACATCCATCGAACAAAGGGAAACTCAGAAATCAGCACCTAAACCTGTAATAAGTCCAATGCCAGAGGACTAGAGGCCAGCAACGAACACAATCAAAAATGTCTAGAGCAATATGGCACCATCAGAGCCCAGTTATTCTGTCACAGCAAGCCCTGGACATTCAAACACAGGTGAAGTGCAAGGAAATTACCTTACATCCATATGAAGATGATAGAGGCCCACAAAGAGAAATGGAACAAATCCCTTAAAGAAATCCAGAGAAATGTCCTTAGGTTTTAACTAACTTTAGTGCTGAAAAGAATCAGAAGGGGGAAAGTGAAGGTGGTTCACGTTACTGATAAGATTAGCAGAAAGCCCACAAAGTATACTTTTAATTATGTACAGAACATAAAATGGTAGATTTGAGGATAGGATCAAAGTGGCGTTCCAATATTAGGTGGCTTTTTTGTTGGTATGTGTGCATGATGACTACATAGGAAGCTGAAAACATGTCTTTTACTATTCTTACTTACTCTTTTTATGGTGGGGGTCTCACACTGCATCTGAAGCACCAACCTTTATGTAAGAATTATTGAATGAACTACTAGGATTCACTTGTTTCCACATCCCAATTAGGAACCGGATGGGTGCTGGGGATTCAAACATGGGTCCTCATCCTTTCACATGGGTAGTAATCCACTCCCCCAGGTCCTTAACTGGCTTCTTAACTCAGCCTCCCAGAGGAGTCATTTTCCTCACCAACAATTCTATATGGGAAACCTAACTCTTTTCACCTGTCTTCAACATAGAACTCCAACTATGGTCATAATGTCTGAGTTGAAATCTCTTGTCCTCCTTTCAAATGATTTACACCTAAAAACAAATGAGGTAGAATATTAAATTAAGAGTGGAGTTCATGATTTTCCCCCTTAACCCTAAATCTGATTATCTCATTCAAACAAACTTGTAAGCAGAAGCGTGGCTATCAATCCATTCTAATTTGGAAGTGACCCTGGGCTAAAACATTTTGTCACACCAAACTGGCTGCTTCCCTGTGTTTATGTTACTTCTTTTGAGACATCTTTTGGATTCTACTCCTTCTCATCTGAAATAATTTCAAAAGGAAATTATCTCTCATACTCAGAGAGCTAACCACTTCTGTGATTTTTGGAACTAAAATATTCTTGAGCAGCTCCCAAGGTACTAGCAGAGATGAAATATACATTTTTGTGGGAGAAAAATTCGTCTCTCTCTCTTTTTTTATTGATACATTTTCTTTTGTAGGTCTTATAGATACTTTCTTGGCACATAATCATCAGCTATTTTTATCAAGGACTGTTATCAAAGACACTGAAAGATCACCTATGGGCTCATGATATTCATCGAGAAGAACATGTAAGAATGTATGGGGAGGAATCCACAAGGGCTTGGGTTCTTTATTCTTTTAAAACTAACAACAACAAAAACACATCAACAAACAAGAAGATTTCAAAAACCAAAAAAAGCTACAAAATATAAATCAGACAACTATGAACCGCCAGAAGTAACATACAATATTTTTTCATATTAACTACATCTTTCTTCCCTTCTGTGTTGTTTTCTTTCACTGGCTTATTTTAACGATGCATGAGTAAAGCCTTCCTATTATGTTGTCTCCAGTATCATCATTTTTTTTTTTTTTGCTCTAGTAATCTCCAACATGAAGTTGATGCTTTTCCTTCTCTCCATCATTTTTGAAAATTTTATGGAATAGTTGCATGATTTAATAACCTCATTGCCTTTGTATTTAAAAAGGAGAGACTTGTGTTACACCTCAATATCCACCTCAATGTCAATTACTCTATTGAAATTAGCAGCTACTGTGCTATAGAGTAGTTAATGTTAGCAGTCAAACCAAAGGAAATGAGTGTCTGAGATTTACCAGAGGACACACCATCAGTACTGTGCGCTGATATAGGTGTAGAGATTATAAAAATAACGAAGTGCATAATGGTTAGTATTTGTGTCTATTAGAAATTGCAGGGTTGCCCTTAAATATGTGGATATATGTTTTACCTGAAAGTTTAAAAGTAAAATAGAAAATTATACATTTGATGTCCCAGGTTACTTTCCTTAATTACACACACACACACACACACACACACACTCAACCAATCAAAGTAGAAATGAGTTATCTGTAAAAAGGAAGAGGACTTTGGGAAGGGAGAGCAGGAACGGAAGGGAAGGGATTGATGTGGAGATGTGGAGCAGGGCAAGTACACAATATATGTGAATGAAAAGTCTTCACAAAAACTATTGTTATGCACAATGAGTATATTCTAAAGAAAAAAATTAAACTTATTTCCAGCATCTGAAGCTTTCTTAAACACACTTGGGTTTTCCTGCAACTTGGGATCCTCTCAGAAGAGTATATTTTCAGTTCTGCCTGTACCACCCTAAGTTACATGTGTGAAGTTCTTTGTATTGTGAGTCCACTGACTTAGATCTAAGAGTCCATCATCAAATGCAAAATTAACCTTAATAAGCAGAAAATTTAAAACATGGCATTGACTTAATAGGAGGAAGAAGAAGAGAGGAACAAGCAAATTAAAAACAAATGAAACAAAGGGAAACAAAGGGGGAAATACAGAAGACTTGGGTAGGTATTAGCAAAACTGTGAAAACATAGAATGTAATAAATAATTGCTCATTATGCAAATATAAAATTATTGAAAGAAATTATATGAAAAGACACACCATGCAAACAGTTAGTTCTCATACATGAGCTATAAAAAATATGCAAAGCAGAATTCACCACAAGATGAGTCACCAGAGACAGAGGAAAACATTTGATAAAAGAATGTGTCAATTCTGAAAAAAATACATCATTTCTAAAATTTGAAAAAGTCTCCTAAATTCAGTCCTTTAATGTTAACAATAACATTGTTTCCTAAAATCCTTTAATCAATAACAACACACTCAGATATAATTCTAATCTTTGTTCATTGTGATCCATAATCCTTTGTTTTAATTTTGCATTTTGTCTAACTGATGTTTCATGCCTGATGGCTTTCTGAGGAGTATTGGATACAAGCCTGTATTTCTTACAAAAATTTTTGTCATCTTGCCTAAGCCAGATTTATGCTTGGGCTGCCTCAATTAAGACTGTCATTTTAGTTCAGCACCCTTCTTCCAGGATTTTTTTTTTTTTATTCGTGGTCATCGACAATCAAGCTTATGTTTTATAGTTTGATAGCCAAGTTTTTTTCAGTTTCTCTTGTACTTATTGTCTTACCAATGTGAGTGAGATCCAGCGATCCAGCAGATAAAAAGGATGTAAAGTGGTCTTAAGAAAGGTCCCAAGATAAATTCTTGACTTAAAATGTGAGTGGGTGATGAACAAGAAAATAGCGAGAAGAGACAGAACATACTTCACCAGTTCTGTTCTCCATTTCTGCCCTGGCTGCATTTCTTTTCATTCAATTTACAGTTTTGCCATATAAAATATTTAGATAATGTTCTTTTCCTGATCCCAAATCATCCCAGATCCTCCCCCTCCCTCTCTTCCCAACATCCTTATCATGTTCTCGATTTTTCTCAATTTACTACTTAAAGAAAAGAAAAAGGAAAAAAAAAGAAACTAAAATAAACCAAGACAAAAAAAAAATGTCAAAACAAAACTTTAAAAAAGCACACAAAAAGCCGGGCAGTGGTGGCGCACGCCATTAATCTCAGCACGTGGGAGGCAGAGGCAGAGGCAGGTGGATTTTTGAGTTTGAGGCCAGCCTGGTCTACAGAGTGAGTTCCAGGACAGCCAGGGCTACACAGAGAAACCTTGCCTCGAAAAACCAATATATATATATCGAGAGTACATATTGCATTTGCCACCACCGACTCCTGGCTATGGGCCTATCTATGAGTATGGTTAATATACTGAGAGATGTGCCATTGGGTTGGGCATAAAAAGCTGATTTTCCCTTTGCCAGGTGTGGGGAGCCGACAGAAGGCAGCTGTAATCCTTGCATCCATCTTGAGCCATATACCCTGACAAGAGGCTTGTTTACAATAGCCTATAACAGCTGAGCACACTCTGATAACATCTTGGTTTAGATAGCCAGGATTTACCCTTGGGTGTGTGAGACTTAAAGGTGTGTGACTTAAGGGTGTGGCTTAGAGATCAGATTTAGCAACAAGGCCTAAGGGCATGATTTAAAGGCATGAGTTAGAAGTGAGACATATAAAAGGCGAGAGGCAGACAGAAGAGTACAGTACAACCTGGAGTACAACTTGGAACTAGGAATTAGGTTAGAGAGTACAACTTAGAGTACAACTTGGAGTAGGAATTAGGCATTGAGGAAGAAGACACTTGGACTAGAGGCACTTGGCACTTGGAGAAAGAACTTGGATTTAGACATTAGGCACTAGAACTTGGAACTGGAAACTTGGAACTTGGAGGCACTAGGGACTAGGAACTAGGGACTAGGAACTCAAGACTTGGGACTTGGAGAGAAGAAGAGAGACTGAAGAATAAGTGGGATTGAATCACACTCTGTCTGGTCTCCATTCTTCCAGTCCATCCTCAGTCTCTCTCTTGCTGAACCTTGACCTGCAGACCGAAGCTGCTTGGGGCAGTGCGGGCTAACAAGTTAGTCCCCAAGGCTTTTGGCAGTGCCGTCCCAACATTGACAGAACAGTCCGAGACATTTTGGCCCCCAAACGTGGGATAGTGCAGTTCTCAACAGTTCTGGCCCCCAAGCATGGGGCAGCTCGGGCCGCAACAACCAGGTCTTGAGTTCCAATTTCTATAGGAACTTTTTTACTTACAGAGTATTGATTTTTTTTTTTTTTTTTACTTTACCCCTTCAAATTGATGTTCTTCCTGAACATAGAAATCACCTAAAGTTTTCCCTTAATATTTAATTGCTTTCTATTTCCCAAAATAGGGAATTAAGGACTGAACATAGATCTGGAGGGCAGAATGGGATAAGCAGACAGATGCAGGGGCTGCAGTGGGAGCATCTCCTGCTTCTGAGCTAGCTGAAGACTTCACAATGAATGAGAACTTGACTCTTTTCAAAGAACTAAGCTACGTTTTGAAGTACTGAGTTCAAGTGCATCCTCTCTCTGAGACTGGAGAATCACATGTATAGGTCATGTGGTAAGTTTGCTCTTTAATGTAACAGGCTATGAAAGCCCTGGGTGCCTCTGAAGGAAATTAGCACAATGACACAAACATTAAAAGCATGCTTAAGACAAAGATTTCTAGAACAAGTCTTTTGGCTCTTCTGGTTATGTATTTTCTGTTTTGTTCTTTAAGTATTTTGTTCCTGCTTCCTACCAATGCTGTTATATTTTGTCACAAATTTAGAGGTTTAAAAGAGCATAAACTGACCATCTTAATGTTCTGTAGATCTGATATATGATTTTGGTTCAATTCATTAAAAAATACATGTGATAACAGGATTGTGCTAATTTTGAATTAATTTAGGAAAGAATCAACCGTTCTGCTATTTAAATTCAACTGCACCCATTCACTACAGATTCCTTCTCTACATCTTTCAGACAAGCAGCAGCATAGCATGCTAAATTCCATGCAATTCCAGACTAATCCAACCTAATGTACCTCAATTGCAACTTGGATTAGTCAGGTTTGTTATTATCTAAAGTAACAGAAACATACACACACACACACACACACACACACACACACAGAGAGAGAGAGAGAGAGAGAGAGAGAGAGAGAGAGAGACAGAGAGACAGAGAGACAGAGACAGAGACAGAGACAGAGACAGAGACAGAGACAGAGAGAGAGAGAGACTCTACATGACATCATCTGGGTAGTTCAACAATGGCCATCTCATACTGGACAGATTGAGAACCTAGTATGGTTCAGTTCACAGGGCTAAACTTCCCATTAGTTTCAATCTAGCACTGACCATCTGGAGGATTCTTAGAGTGCTGGGAGACTTCAGTCTATTTTGGAAACCTGAGGGAGTTGGTCCTTGTATCTGATAGAATGATGCAGTAACAGGGTAGATGATCTTGTCCGCACACATGATGACAAGGAGGGAAAAAAGTCCTTTATGTCTTTTTCTGGGCTACTACTAGAGATGATGACCATATTCAGTAAGCAGATCTTACTACTTCAAATAATTTGATTATAAAAATCCCTCACAGGGGCCCAGAAACTGTGTTTTAGTTGATTTCATACAGACAAGTTGACAACCAAGATTAGCCATCACACAGCTCCTCTGGTTGTAACTTTTCCTGCCACACTCTTAGAATGACTTTTGCAATTATGTTCTGATAATATGTATAAAATTATTTCCAGATTCTTACCATAACTACACTTAAAATGTCAATTTGATCATAGGTTCCCAGGTGAAAATATACACAGATTTAAAAAGGGAGAGGAAATTATTTTCTACCGACTAACTACTTCTTACTTCATAGACTTTGTTACTTTTTTTTTTTAATTCTAGAATTTTGTTGTTACTGAAATTTCTCTTTTAAATTATAAACTACAAAGTATGGTTTCTCCCTAATACATATAAGCAAACTGTTGGGTGCTTATTTAGTGCTCTGTTATTGTAGACAATATGCATAAATGAATAGTGTCTTCAAGGTAAGATTAGTTTATGCTGGGTGTAATGAATGTTTTTGTTGAACATGTTTTATACATCTCTACAGAGTATTTTCTAATCACACCAGGACACTGTTTGGCTTCCACTCATTTCAGCCCTACAGTGTAAATTCCACTGATTACATGTAGTCATACTGATGACTTACTTTGAGGCTGTGTGATTGTGACTCCAAGCCACAAGCAATAGAACTGATTTCCTGATTATAAGTCTTCATGTGACAGTCTGTATTATGAAGTGGCAGCTACAGAAACATTATTTTTGGCTCAGTAGATAGATGAAATACTAGTACATCCCAGTTCATTGTAGATTTTACAGAAGTTGCTGGTTTTATAGTTTATGACACAAATATATTTTCCCCAGCCCCAAGTATCAGATTTCCAGTTTAAATAACAAATAAAATATTGCTGACTTGGTTTTGCTTGTTTTTACCATTATCAAATACAATGCAATTGGAGAATTTTCAGAATGCAATCTGTATTTTTCTGAATCATTGTCTTGTATACTCTCTCACCCATGAAGGAAACAGGAGACTGTTATCTTTATTCTTTTGTCAGTATTAACATGCTCACTGAATTCTCCTGAATATCTCTTATATCTTTTCCCCTATATGTCTTGTATGGCATATATTTTCATCAACTTTGATATTTGTCTATGACCCAGATCCCCAGATCCCTGATATGCCTCTCTACATAATCATTCCCTATACACCATGGGGTCACCAATTTGTCCCTCTTAATGAAAGTTTCACCAAGCCAGAAGGTGTATTATTTTTAACTAGCAGGATACTTTAAAAAGGAACAAGAAAGCATTCAGTTTGTGTGTGAGTGGAGAGCACTACAAAGTCCCTCAGCAACCCCTGGCACACTCTCTAACTTATAGTAGAAAAACACGAAGCAGTGGTATGCATGTGACATATGGCTCTGTTATATTGGAGAGGTATTTGAAACAAAACTGAAGGACACACTTCCTCTTAACTATTTTTTCCTTCACTTGTATATAGTTATTTCTTAATGACTTCCACAAGGTGAACTTTCATAAATGATAAAGCACTAGAAAAATAATCCAAACAATTTTCCTCCCAACTCTCCCCCTTTCTCTTCCTCTCCATCCCTCTCTGTTTCTCTGGTTCCCTGTCTCCCTGTTTGTCTGTCTGTCTGCCTGACTGTCACTTTGTGGTGTGTGTGTGTGTGTGTGTTAGTATGTGTTTGTATATGTGTGTGTTAGTATGTATGTGTGTGTGTGTGTCCTAGGATCCTTTAAGATAGGATTCCTATTCATCTTCCAAAGTTTTTTCCTTGCCTTCTCTCCCCTGTATATCACATTGTCAATAATATAAGTATTTGAAGTCTGTCAGTCTCTTCCTTTGTTTCAGAGTCCATCATACAAAAGCCCCTCAACATAAAATTCCATTGTTTCATAAAGAATATGTACTTCATCATTCCCTTTAATCTTATCTTGTTATCTCATTACTAGACTGATATGTGATGAATGTGCCCAAATACTACTGATGCAGACCTAATATAGATTGCTTTTGTATTTTCTGACACACAACCTGATACTGTTGTATTTTTGTGTTGATTTTCTTGCTAGCCATAAAGAGCTTGCTTGCTAAAGCCATGTAGCCACATCCACTTCCCCCTGTATCTAACACAGTGTTTGCACACAGCATTCAATAAAAACAAATCAATTCTTCACTTAGATCAGAGTGTGGTCTGGCTTTGAAGGAGACCTTCAGGCAACATATTGTGGGGTTAGAAGTCTATAGGCGAGATCACACTGTCAATGCTACAATGTGAATTTAAGTCTCTCTACAAACAAAGCTTGCCTCAAATTTGTACTCTGCTTCCTAAGCCCGTATTTTGGTTTATAGGCATGAATCACCATGCCAGTGGTTTCCTTTGTTAGTCAAACTTTTTGTTGCTGCTGTTTTTGTAACAAACACATGAGAAAAACAATGGAGGAATGCAAATCAGTTTGTCATATTGAGGAGCACATGACTGGGGAGAAGAGATCACAGTACAGATCCAGGAAGAGAAGTTTCTTCTGCTAATGGACATTGTTTTATTTCCTTGGGTTTTCTAGGCTGTGGATGGTGCCATCCACACTCAGGGTAGGTCTTTCTCATTTAGTTAATCCTCTCTGGAAATGGTCTCAAGAACATAGAGCCACACCCCACTAATATTTGGGATTTTTTTTTTAATATAGTCATGCCGGCAGTAAAATTTAACTATACAAAACTAACCACCACATTGTCAAAAAAAAAAAAAAAACAAAACTAGCAACAGCAGCAGAAGCAGCAGCAGCAACGACAACAACAACAAAACAGACATGACAGCAACTAGTTCAACTAATGAAAATCTTTTAATGAATAAGTGAAAGGATGTTTGATATGGGCTTATATTTTGCAAACTGACTAATGTCAGTGAATAGGGATTTAGGAATCCTTTGCTAATGTAAACAAGGCCATTTTATTGTTTTGACAAAGAAGAAAGTTCTGATAAGTGGACTATAGCATGAATAAGTGTTTAAAACATAATTATAGATGTCTAAAACCATCATTCTTCAAGTGTTAGCATGTTTTTGAGTTGAACTTTTAATGGGATTCTTATTTGTTTATTTATTTATTTACATTTCAAACACTGGCCCCTGCTCCTGCCATGGACTCCAGAGAATCCCTTCCATAGCCCCCATCCTTTTCTCCATTGAGAGGGTGGGATACAACCATTGGCACATGACGTCTCTGCCAGATTAGGCATGTCCTCTCCCACTGAGGCCAGAGAGGGCACCCTGGTTGGGGAAAGAATACCACAGTCAGGCTACAGCTTAAGCTGGAGCCTCTGCTCTAGTTTTGGGGGGAACCACATGGAGACTGAGCTGCACATTTGCTACATACATGCTGGGGGCCCCATTCCAGCTTGTGCATATTCTTTGGTTAGTAGCTCAGTGTCTGAGAGCTCCCAGATGTTGCTCACCCAAATAATGAATACAGAAAATGTGATTCTTTTACACAATGGATTATTATGCATCTCTTAAAAACGAGGGCATCATGAAATTTGGAGGCAAATTGATGGAACTAGAAAATATCATTATGTGTGAGATAACCAATACCCAAAAGGACATGCATGACATATATTCATGGATAAGTGGATATTAGCCATAAATTACAGAATACCCATGATACACCCCACAGACACAAAGAAGTTAAACAAGAAGGAAGGTTCAAGCAAGGATGCATGAATAACACTTAGAAGGGGGGAGTAACAGCATTGTAATGTAAGTACATTAGTATTTTCTACAGTTCTTACTTTGAGACTACACCAAACACTTGGTACTCAGCATGGCCTATTCTCACCAACACGTTACCACCCTCCACACTAAACTCCTTGTTTACATTATCCAATAATATGCAAAATTCTGTAAGCATATTGATTTTTCCCACAGGGAGATCAATTATCTGCTCATTTTGTCTGAGATTGATTCATTAAATTTCAGGTTTTATTCCCACAGATTAATGTACTTCTATGGAATCTGAATCAGCAACAAGACCAAGGTTGAACAGACAACAATACATGGGCTTCTAGGTTTTTTATTCTGGTGCTCATTTCTCACATAAATGACTCTTGTAAGTTAAAACTTGAAGCCATAAAGTTTGGAAATCTTCTCAATCGATCCCCACGTAGTGAGGATGTTAGACCAAAGCACTACTCTTTTGGTTATTGAATTGAAAGAATGGAGCCTTTTCCTATCATGTTTAACACCAATAATAAAAATATAATTTTACAAAGGGAATACTTTATAGGATTTTGATTTTATATTAGTTCATTGTGCTAGCATCATACAATACACTCACTTGAACTAGTCAGCTGAACATCATTGGATAATTAGATATTATGTGAGTACCATTGCAGATAGTGATATGTTATCATCCAAATGTCTTTATGATATTTGAACTATGTATTGCTTGAGTCACACATAGAAAACATCTTACAAAGAAAAGTGAGACTTAGAGAATTCAAAGTCTGACTCTAGACCAGTCAGTTGAATGTGTAACACTAAGTGTAATAACATCTGCTTAGTTCTTTGTGCATAAAATGGCCACTAATGAGATTTTTTTCAATGAAGGGCGTTTTATTACACAATAAATACACACCTTTTCTCTGAATATGCTTGAAAGCATCCCAACAGATATCATATATCCCATGAATTTCTAAACGGTACATAAAGGAGCATGTGTATACTCATATGTGTGAAAGCCAGATAGTGATGTAACAAGTCCATTATCATTCATTCCTTAAGAACTAGCTTCATTTTTTTTGCTTTCCTGCCTTGTGCTATTTTATTCTATTAACTTTTGTTCTTTTTAAATACAATATAAGTTGACCATGTTTTCTTCCCCCACCGTCTCCTAGAATATCCTCAACTCTTAACCATCCAACTTTTAGTTTTTCTCATCCTTCTCTCCAGTTTTCTCCCCAAATGCCCACAAACAAAAAATGAGACAGAAATACTGTCACAAACCCCTCTCCCCTATAAAACACACAGTACACATATAAAACATAGAATACGTTTTGTGTTGGTCAACTGCTCCTAGGCAAGTGGTCTGCACTGGACTGTGGTTTATATACCTAATGTCATTCAAATTATTCATTTAAATCTATCATCTATCTATCTATCTATCTATCTATCTATCTATCTATCTATCTCTATTTCTGTCTTTATCTCTATATCTCTACCTAACATATCTGTTTAAAAATAAATTATAAAATACTGCAAAATTAAACTGATTTAAACTAAATGAGCTATATATGGAATTTCTAAATCACATGTATTGGTATTTGTCAAAATTTCACTCTATTGTTCAAAACCAACAGAAGAAATGAATTAATGATGTACGTAGGGTCTCATAATCTGCAAAACCTATAATATATGTATATACTAATTGTATATAATACATAAAGCAAGTTCTCTATGTAAACAGTGTTCACATTAACTTCCATAAACTGGAGTGTTAATATTTTTTCACTGGTCTTCAGCTTGCAGTGGTGGAACTTTTAGCCAGTTACATTTTTAAAATATTTGAAGTATCTCTTTGAGTTGTTTAAGCCTAACCAGGCAAGTATACCAGGATTTCAGATCTCTTTGAGGCTTTGTTATAGTGTTGAAATAGCAGATGAGTGTGACTAACCGTGACTGAATGCAGAAGTGTCTTTCCCTCGTTTAGGAAAGCTTTCTGTCTTTTTCATGTAGAAGCAACCAGTGTTCTAACAGCCTACTTTTTTGTTTATGTTACCCAGCATTTCTTGATAATGAAATAATCAACCTGCCCAGTCACAATTCCTAAATAAATTTCCCATTTGGATATTTATATCATTTTCTTCTGTTTTGAGATGGTTCTCTCATTCTTTTTTGAAATATTTACAACTCTTGTCTGACCCAAAATTTCAAACAATCCCAATGGAAATAAAATATTTCACATTGCCAGCCTAGCAGTTGACTCTCCAACCCAGCTGAGGTATGTGCTGTTTTCAAATTGTTCTGTGTAAGTTCACTTCTCCAATCGCTGGTAAACTTTGTTTTGTCTGTTTGGAAAACCAGTGATGCTGAAAACTCTACCACGTTCTCTTCTTTCTATTGGTTCACATTTTACTAAACTTCCCTCAGGTCTCATGTAGGCATCAGGCTCTCTGGAAATGTTTATTTTTTTCTGCATCAGAAATTGTGCTAGACATTCCTGGGTCCTGAAATGATACATAATAGTGTCTTATGATTTTGCTAATTGTTTAATAGTCTGTATTATTTTCTCTTTGAATTTTCCCATAGACCTTATACTGCATACTTTTCCTAATATTTCTGTACCTAATACATTAAAAATTTCTAAAAACATTTGCAGTATACATATGATTGAAAAATAAAACAAAAATATTCTCACTGCCAACTTATTCTACCTCAATTTTTTCCCACAACATATAAAGGCACACATACATGCACATGTGCATGTATACATGTGCACACACACACACACACACACACACACACACACACACACACAGCACATGTACACACACACAAACACACATATAAGGTTTATCAGTCACATAGCCAAACTACTCTCATGCCATTCTTTGAGGAAGGTTTACAACAACCACAGCTCCTTGCTATAAGACCAGAGCTCTGGCTCCTGAAGGGATAGTCCTAGCCATGACTGTATAAAGCAATTTGCATCAAACTTTTCCTGAAACTAATTCTAATCAGGCCAAAAAAGAAGCACTTGTCTTGGTTATTCAGCAGAGAGCTGGTGGGGAATGGAGTAAGAATGATGCCATGGTTGGTCTGAATACAGTTCTTCATGTGTAGGAGCACTGGCTTGTGATTGGTGCAAACAATCAATTTCTGGCTATACAAGCAGGCCTTTGGGTTTAGTGTTTGAGCTGGCTGGGAAGATATCCTCTTGGGTTGAAACATTAGACTCAATAAAGCTTTCACATCATTTGTATTTTCTTTTGACCCAAATCGCTGATAGACTAGACTAACCTAGTAATAAGCAAAGGTATGGCAGCCACATTTATATCAGTGGATACTAAAGGATCTATAGAAAGAGCTTGGTAGCAGAGACAGCAATGGCAGTGGAAGCCTAAACAGCAAAATGATGCAGTAATGGGGAAAGCTGGGGCAGCAGAGAAGATAGAAGAAGCTTCAGTAGTGGTAAAGCCACAGTGGAAATTACAGAAAGAGCAAGAAGTAGCCACAGTCTGATGCTAATAGCAGTAGTGACAGTGGCCATATGATACCAATAAACAGTTCTGAGGAGTTGCCAAAGATGAAACAATGAAGCTTGACAGAAGTAAAGAGGAGGGTGGCAAGGAAGTGAAGCTGATGGTTAGAGGTTCTAGATAGCCATGGAACAAGACTTGTAGCCACCCACAGGATGAGTTCTAAAAAGCGAACAGGAATAGGATCAATGATCTCAAATACTGAAGCCCTTTGTTACAAGGTGAGAAATCCTGATACCTAAGTCTGTGTAGTGTAATACTAACAACTCTCAAGGGCTGGGATCTAAGATATGTATGTATAGAAGGTACCATCTGATGATGTTCACAGCTCCTCACCTGTTTAATATTCCTATCTGAGTATAGCAAAAGGACTACACATGGTAAATAATATATAGTTCCCCATACACTCGGTCATAGCTAGTTACACTCATAGATTCTTGTCTCCACCTAACTCACACTCTATTCACTATCATGATATGATAAATGTATATAGAATACAGTTACTTGTGAGAATAGAGAAGAAAAAATTTAAGAAATTCAGGATTGGTGAAATACCTACACAGTAAAGGTACATGATGTCAAGCCTGATGACCTGAGTTCAAATCCCTGGACTCACACAGTGGAAGGAGAGAACTGATTTCCACCAGTCGTTTGACTTCCACATGTGCACCATAAAACACACACACACACACACACACACACACACACACACACTACATTTTTATAAATGAATTCACAATATTTGCCTTCATTTATATTGAGAGAAAAGTGATTAAATGTGGAAAAGTCTGGGTAAAGAGGCAGCTTAGATTATATTAAGGTTAGGTTCATACCATTCCAATAAAAGTATTGCAATACATGCCCACATGGCAAACTTCCCCTCGGAACCTTTAGTATGATCATGAAATCTTCATCAACAGATATTTCTGTAAATAGATCTTATTCTAAATATATCACCTTTAGCTCAAGGTCACTCTACAAATAACTGAAGATTTGTTGAACGTGACATTTTAATAGCACATCTTATATCCCAGAGTAACTTATTTCTGTATTTCCAATAACTTATTTGTAAAATATTTTATTATATTTTACTATCAATTTTCAGTTTTTAATTCACTTCTCATTAAAACTATATATTTAAGGGATCTAACAAAAATGGCATTTGTATTAATAAAACTATTACTGCTTTTTTTTTTTAAAAAAAAAAAGATATCTTTAATAGTATATTGGTGCCAATGTCCACATAGTACCAAAGTATAGCCCACATAGTGTCAAAGTATAGCCCACATAGTGTCAAAGAGCACTATGGCTCTTCAATAGCTGAGAATTTCTATTTCTTGGTTTTCCCCCCAAGAAATGGGTAATAACAAAATTCAGTCAAAATTAGAACCTAGGTGAGATTTTTATTTCAGTAGCATAGCCATATAGGATATATGCACATCACAGGATATAGTTAAAGCTTTTGTAAGCCCAATATAGTCTCTGGAATGCTAGCATTATAGGCAGTCAACTCTCAACATTTTTTTTAAACCAGGGACATGAGAATAAGTCAACAGTTACATAATGCCTACATTAGTAATTAAAAATACATCATTCATAAACTTTTCATCTTCCTGTCTATGATATATGAAGGCTAGTCTAAATCTTAAAAAAATGGCTGTGAGATCCATGATTTGCAGTTCCAACAATAAAAGCACATATAAATTTTCTCTTAGTCATAAATGTCTATGCAAGAGGCCAGAAGAGACTTCGGAGGTTAAGAGCATTTGCTGTTCTTGTAGAGCACCCGGGATCGATTCTTAATACCTAGAGTTAGGTATCAACCATCTCTGTAACTTCAGAGCCAGGGGACCATTATCTCCTGACTAATGAAATCACCAGGTATACATTTGGTACACATAAACACATGAGGGCAAAACATACATATAATATAAAATGAATCTAAGAAATATTTTAAGGTGCCTGTAAAGTGAGCAAAGTAATTTTTTCTCAAGTTCTTCATTTTGTTCCTAGGCACACTTAAATATTTGCAGTATTGATATTATAAGTATCTTCTTAAAATACTTAATTTGACTGAAACATGCTAATATTGGACAATTATCTTAAAATACTCAATCATGTCCACAATAGCAATTTTTTAGTCACTTTCAAAACTATTTTCATTGTTATCGATATAATGTGGGTAAGCAGAAGAAAGCCACAAAATACCCTATCTAGAATCATTAATCTTACAAATAAACTTGTAGACAATAGCATGTGGTTAGTGTTGTTGTTAATAAATAGCAGAGTTGGCCAGACATTTAAATTGCTTCCAAGTAGCCATCATTCCAAAGCATTTATTTTTGTTGTCCTTAGGCATTTCAGTGTATGTGACTCTTTTACTCAAATACAAAATGTAATATAAATGCAATAAAAATGGCCAACATCTCTTTGAAGTATGATGACTCCAGTAGAATTGATAGACTTTCTAGAACATTGCAAATTCTCTCCCTTTGCCTTACTCATGAGAAGAAACTCAATCTTGAACATGAAAACCGCAAGTAAATATGTCAGAAAACTTCATAGTCTTTTGATTCCTTGTACCATTTATGGCTGAATTCCTAATCTAGAGATTTTAAATTTGATTGACCAGCATACAGTAGTATCTGCTCCACAAGTATAGAGCCAGTCAGTTGGGATGCAGCAGCAATTGTGGGGACTTTATGATGATCTTTCTTGACAATTCTGAGATGCTAATAAGAGCAGGATCCTTACATGGTAGCCCTGCAGTTATGACTGAAGATACCTGAAGATGTTAGTTAAAGGGAGCAGAAATTTTTACCCAGCACAGCTTTTGTGTTTGAATATGAATGGTATACTCTTACCTATCCTGAAAGTTGGTAATCTTGACTTTTAAAAGCATAGCAGTTTTGGAGGTACAGATGATAACTTGCCATTGCAAGATGATGCAGGCCTTTTCCAAGGGATATTGGAGTGTGCACATGAGTGGAGACAGGGAATAACCAGGTACTTACCCCTATTAATGGGAGAGTCTTCTCATTTATTTGAACTTGTACCTGTACTCACCAAGACCATATATAATATTTGATGTAGACATTTCCCAGAAAGAAATAAAAGTATTATTTAAAGGAAGACATTGTTGCATAGTTTAAAACTGGGAGATAAACACTATATTGGTCATCCTTCCATGTCCTACCAACTCTGACATTAGCTGTCAAAGACATTTTAGACAAAGAATTGCAGGTTCCAACACACAATTTCCAACACACAATTAGAAAGAAGAAATAGCCGGGCAGTGGTGGCGCATGCCTTTAATCCCAGCACTTGGGAGGCAGAGGCAGGTGGATCTCTGAGTTCGAGGCCAGCCTGGTCTACAGAGTGAGTTCCAGGACAGCCAAGGCTATACAGAGAAACCCTGTCTCAAAAAAACCAAAAAAAACAAAAAATAGAAAGAAGAAATAAATTTTGGTGCTCCACAGTATAGTAGGATATATAAACATTATATATATATATATATATATATATATATATATATATATATATATGCCTGCAGTTATCTCTTTATAAAACACAACCCCATAGGAACAAATATAAGGTACAGAAAAGCCTGTTAACCTAGGGTTTGCACACATCAGAACTGGAGCCAAATTGCACTCTTCTGCTCTGGTTTTGCAAATAGTTGAACGACTTTGTGAACAGTGTTTGTCTTCTACTCTTTGACTCACACATTATTATAAGAGCACTGCCTGTCCCATATGATTATATGAACATAAAACACTTAGAGTCTGACATAGGCCATGTTCTCCAAGTTAGCCAATTCTTCCAAAAGCTATCATTCTGGGTTATTCCCTCTCTCTACGCATATACAACTCCACAATAACCTACTAGGTATTTTATGAAGATATATGGAACAGAAGCTCAAAGGCTCCTACATAAAGATATAATGAGCAGAAAATGCCAATTACCCCAATTTGATCAGTGCAAACTGTAGGCATATGTTGAAATACCACACCAAGTAACATTGATATATACAATTAATATTTCGATCAAAAGAATATAGTTTTTAAAATTCCATCTATCGAGATAGATCCCTTTCTCAAATCTATATCAAAGCTCATTCTTTTAGAAATACAGACAAAGCAATATGCACTTCACCGACCAGCTAGCAAGCTGCAAGTTTAAAACACAAGGAAGCAGAGAAATCCATAGTCTATGTCAGCAAGTGCAGGTTCTTAAAGGTCACTCACATTTCTCATCAATGCTCATCCTTTTCCTATGATCTTTTAGTTCTTCAGGGAGAAGCACCAATTAAGTGCTAATAAGCCATCACTACTTCTGGTTGATACCATTTAACAACTTCTGATCTCGTAACAAGGAGAGCCACTTTTCAAGCTTTTCTCAGTGAGTAGCAGTAGAGACAGCCATTGGGAGACATAGAGAGTCATAAGAAAGCAATCCCAAGAAAACGATCAATCAGTACCCTGAAATATGCATAGTGGATTCTAATAATAAAATCCAAAATTATTCAATGAATTATATATAATTATATATAATATATATAAAATATATAATATATAATTATAATATATATAATATATATGTGTGTGTGTTTGTGTGTATGTATGTATATGCATATATATATATGTATATTTACACACACTAATACACACACTAAGTTGCATACATCTATAATATATTTAGGCATGAATAAATTAGTAATTGTCTGCACATACACTTTATAATGTGATTTTTCTCTCTACAGTTACAAAATTCCAAAACCTTTTGTTATATTGTTATCATTAAAGAGAAACGTGCATTTAGTTCAAAGTAGGGCTTCCAATGCCTCTCCTGGTTGCTTTTGTTGTAGTTTGTCAAGTGGTCATTAGCAAAAAGATGAAAAGTTGTAAGTATCCTGACTGTGAAGATTGGACTCATCCCCAGGAACTCTATGTCCCTAAATTATAAAATAAGTCACACACACATAAGCATGAATGGTTGAGTTCCAGAAAATAACAATGTATCTTGCAACTCTGTTTGAATTGCCATTTTCTCCTTTAAGCATCCTGGCTTGAAAGTTTTAGACATCTTGCTTGTGCAATGATTCTTTAATTTTTTTCCTAAGAACTCCCTCTAAATGCACGAGAGAGCATAAACTCACTTTCCAGGTAATTGTTTTCTCATAGCTTTTCTTTTGGCTAGTTTGGTTTCGGTTTGGGAACTTCAACAGGAAGGTAATAGTACATGTCTATTGAGTGACAGTAATGATTTACTTTTCATGCGTGGCGACAATATATCTCCATCTCCTGAGTATCTTGGTTCTCAGCAACCAAAACAAAACGAGGGGTGGGGCTAAGCTTTGAAGAAGACTTCAGGTAATTATGAGAAAACTGTATTGAGTGGGTCAGAGCAGACTGTAGAATTTTACAGATTTGTTGACTGGTTCTGAAGAATCAGATAGATAACAAGGATAAAAATTCAGATGGCCTGTGCTAAGTTAGAAAATGCAACAGGAGATGGGAACAGAAATTACAGATGAAAGCCTAGGAAATGTACAATATCCAGGAAATAAAAAAAAAAAAAAAAAAAAAAACGTTTGTATGCAAGCCCAGTCTACACTGCAGGGGTGTAATGAGAGTTTGGCTTTTAAAAAAATCCAGTTATGTTGTATGAATATGTTTTTTTTTTTTTGTTTTAACCCCAGGCATGAGATTTGGTGTTGTTTCGGATTGTCCACAGCCACTAACTATAATTGTCTCATGCTCTAGGAAGGGTGTAATTTTTGCCAGCTGCCTATTCTGGTTGTTGTTTTAGTTTGTTAAGTGGTCATGAGCAAAGGGACATTTGAGGGGTTGGAAGGGTGGTAGATAGAAGAACCCAGTAAAGTTGCCTAAAAAAAAAATGTGTTCACAGGAGTTTACTGGTGTTAGAAGTGAAAGAATTGAGGACACAGAGCTTTGTTCTTTGATGCAAGGACAGCTGTGGTTCTACCTCTGTACGTCTGTGTGCAGAGGGTAGGTAGTATCTGCAAATGTGTGTTTCTAAGAATGGCAGACTATACTACTAAAGGGTCCAGTCTATTAAGAAGAAGGATCTGCACTAAATGTGCAAACGGAGATCTAAGAGAAAGCACATGGCCAGATAGTAAGCAAAGTTCTGTTCCATTGAAGGAAACAACTTTCAAGCCACTAAAATTCATTATCACCAAAACAAAGAGAATCCCATTTCTCAACTCTAAGTAGAGTTTTCATTCATATTTGCAAGCTTGAGTTTTTACTGTAAATAACTCTTGTTTATTTTGTAAAAATGTAATTTAAATATCACTATTGCCTATGGTAGAAATATCTACATCTCCAGATAATATTTCTAATGTATCGTAGAAAACTCAATAGCTGACTCACTGGTCACTACAAGGAGCATGAGATTCTGGTATAGTTGTTATTGGATCCTAGAAAATTGTAACTAGAGACATAGTATATTGGTGCTGATTATATATGATCCAGAAATGATATAAAGTATTCTGACATATATCTAATATCTTAAAACTCTGGAGTTCTGCCTGCAGAATTACAAGTTTGAAGCCAACCTAGGCTGCCAGAGCGGGATTCTGCCTCAAAAAAAGAAATGTAAAATTTTGTGGGGTTAGCATACACTTAGGAACGGCTGAAAAAAGTGACAACAGGTAAAGTCAATTGCAATTCAGAATATTTCACGCTGCATTAAAATGTAATATATAGCCAAATTGTAACCAGGCACACAATGGAACAACATAAACAATATATACCACCTTTTTATAAATATTTTGAGAGAAGCATAATATTATTCCCAAGTGTTTGGCATGTTTCTAGTATTCCCTGGGAAGCAAAACAAATTTTAAGATTAAAAAGCAAAGAATTTTAAGATTATAGTTAATGAAGATGAAAGAAAATGTATGACTTTCCTCATAAATAATACATACCTTTGTACTAACAAAATATGCGTTAACTATAAAATTGATCATGGATTGCCTAGCTATGGCTTGTAATGGAATGTGCCAGACAGGCTCATGCACTTGAACACTTCTTTCTTAGCTTGTAGCCCTGTTTTGTAAGGATAAGAAACATTTTCTTAGGGGCTGGGATGGAGAAAGTGTGGTTTTGTACAGTGGATCATGAGGGAACAGCTTCCTTCCTGGCAAGAGTCCCTCTGTTTCCTGTCTAAAAGGATGTGAGGAGCCAAGCTCCAAGCTGCTACACCATTTAGCATGCATTTTTTGTCAGATATTTTATTATAGCAAGAAGAAAAATAACTAATACAGCCCTCAAAAATAAAAGAGCAGAACTTTAAAATTGAAAACTGAATGTATTATCTTGTTGACATCATATGGTCCTATTATAACATAAAAGCAAGTTAAAATAACTTGGATACATATGTTTACTTTTCTTCAAGCTAAGATGAGAAGCCTGGACCATGAAGGACTGACAGTTGAATAAAAAGAGACTTACTTGCCCATAGTGGTGCTTAAGTACACATATATTCAGATCCTTTACCATGAAACAAGTCAAACTTGCTAAACACAGTTAAAGAACTTCACAAATTACTAAACAAGGAAACAAACAGCAAAACCCAACTAGGTCTGGAATTATTAAAGTAATAGTATCAATTTTAATCTTATTCAGAAAATGTCACATTAATTTTTCATTAATTTGAAACTATAAAAGGAAACTAACTACCAGAATTTACAAATGGAAATGTACATGTCATAATAATAATAATAAAAATAAAAAAAGTATCACCTTAAGAACAAGTGCATGAGTTAAAATTCCAGCGCTCTCAGTTTTCTGGGGACCTTACTAAATCCGCCAACCAAATTAATTCTCAGTTTTATTATCTGTGAAGTGGGGGCATTCATATAGTTTATCACAAAGTGCTGTGAACTGTTAAAAGATGGAAGGTACCCAAAGTTCCATCTGTGGGCTTGGGCACTTCAGAAAAATATTAGGTTGGATTCTGTAGCTGCTAGAAAAGACTGGATGGGGAAAACATTTGCAAAATCACCAATCAACAACTATAAAATCAGAAAGGATGTGCTGGCCAGCAATGTTATCTATGCCATTCACCTGGAAAAGTAATTGCATTAAAAAAATCAGCCTTGGCATCATTGGACAGAAGGGTCACCTTGATGCATAGTTAATTGAATATTCTGACACAGGATGACACCTGTGTCAGCTTCTTTCCATGGGGGTTGAGGTGACAAACAATTCTATCAGAGACAGAGTTTAGTGATGAAAACCTGAGTCATTTAGATTTAGATTTATATGCAGACTTCAAGCCAAGCCAAAAATTCTCACTTCTTTTCAACAGTATCAGCTACAAAGAGGGAAATATCCCCAACTACAATTGCTATTGCTCATGATATTTTGTTATTTCTAAAGAGTCTTTCTGGAAGGGACTAAGTAGAAAGGTAGGGAAATAGTATCTGAAACAATAATCATTAATAAAACATGAAATCTGCAAAATAGAGTGCTTGCTACATACCTGACCAGAATATTGCATTGACCTCATTCAAAACAGCTGCCTCAGAAACATGCTCCAGCAAAGGTCTAGTCATCACCTGAAATGGGAAAGGAAAATTGAGGACAAAGGACTATTGTTCCCACTTGTAAGGTTTTCACTTCTAGTTGTTCTACGGTGCCAGGATTTTCATAATCTGAAACTGTATTAGTCAAGCAACCAAGTTCTAGAACTTGCCTTTAGATGTGTTTTACATCATGAAGTCACACATTTACCGGATCCTGTTTATACTTTGTACGTCTCCACCTTAGGTTTTGTGTTGCTTTAAAAGTGACACGTCAAACATCAATATGCAAAATAGGGAAAGCAGATTTTATGTGGGTTAGGACTTCTCAAAATGGTAGGGAATGTGACATAAGGCCACTATTGTGAAGAGTAACTCCCATCGACCTAGTGGATGAGCTTCTGTATCTATTTTACAAATTATCGCCGTGTGCATCTATGTGCTTATAGAAAGCTTTTAAATGTATCATTATCAGTATTAACTGAGGTAATTTAAATTTTGCATTACACTTTAGCTATTTATTTAAATTGTGTGTGTGTGTGTGTGTATGAGCGTAGGTATATGTGTGTGAATGGGTGTGAGTGAATGTGTGTGTGTGTATGAGTGTGAGTGTGAGTGTGTGTGTATGTGTGTGTGTGAGTGTGTGTGTTGGGGGTTGTTTATGCTATCATATCACATGTATCTGTAGGTTAGACTACAGACCATATGAGTCGTTCTTTCCTTTCATGATGCCTTTTCTATCAGGTCAGTAGTTTTGGCAGCTAACACCTTTCACTGCTGAACCATCTTCTGGCCCTGAGATGACTTTTAGTGACTACTTAATATTTCAAAGAATGTACTAAATTTCAAACAAACATTTTCATTTGTTAAGACATATCATTGTGTCAAATTTTTAAATGTATAAGTACATTTTGCACACTTACCTTCACATTGTACAGCTATTGGTTGTTTCTTCATATTTAAAATAAAAAAAATTCCTTTTGTGTAAATAGAGACTTGTTTTCCTATATTGAATATTAAGAAATGCATATAATATGAGAAATTATTTTAATATTGTCAATATAAGAGCCTTGTACTTGTGTTCTATATAATTACTATTACACAAATGTGACATATGATGTGTGGATAGAACACATGAAAGAGCTACAATTGGGTTTAAATTCTCCTTTTCCATTATTAGATAACTAGAGTCTGTAAACTCTATCAATAAAATTGTCTTTTAAAATATTTGTATATACATTCTCGCCAAAATTTTGGGCCTGTGGGAAATCCCTTATTTTGATTAGCTTAAATAAATAAACAAAGTTCATGAGATTTTGAATAACAACTTTCTTAAGTATTTTACTTACCTAGTTTTTGAGGAGTTCAAACGTGTGAAATGCACTCATCCCCTTCTCATAGATCTCACTCAGTTTCACATATTTTTTAACCCAGTAAGTCTAATTAATAGACGCTAACTCCCCTTCTCCAGTCAGCCATCAACTGTCATCTATAGGCATGATCGTTCTGCATGAGCCTTCCCTAATGCTGATTAGCTTCATGTGTGTAAGTCTTGTGTAGGCAGCCACAGTCGCTGTGAGTCCATTGTTGCAGGAACCTTGCCAAGTACAAGCACAACAACAAAAAGGACAACTGAGGTAATTAACTAATTTATCAAATTTAAACAACCTTTGCAATAACTGTGTTTGGAGTAGAAACCTAATTTTCAGGGAGGTGTTCTACAAGTTCTTATTAGAGAGATCTTTTGAGAGGTAAGCCTCAAGTTACTAGAAAGAAAAGGAACCACTATCAGAGCCAGGTAAGCTAGGGGAGAGAGAGAGAAAGAGAGAGAGAGAGAGAGAGAGAGAGAGAGAGAGAGAGAGAGAGAGAGAGAGAGAGAGAGCACTTTTTCTTAGCCCAGTTCAGAACTAAAAATGCAAAAGGGGCAGCAGTATATGAATACACATATGGACAAATTATAGCTGAGAGGATTATGCCTGGGAGGACCTATAGGAGTATAATTCAGCTATCCCTTTCATCTTCTCTCTGGTTCCTCCATCACCATAATCCATCTAAAAATGGGGCACAGTTAATATTGTCTTTAGTTCGTTTCTTGAGTGTTGGAGCCAAAAGGAAGAGTATAGAAAGGATCTCTTCTATGGGTATCACAATCCTGAAGGGTGATAGTCTAGTTCATGCCACCGTTATTGGGTAATGCATTTTACAGGACAGGCCCTTATTATGTAGAATCATATCTAGAACAAAGCTTAAGCATTTCCTCTCATCATTAGCCAATCACATTTCACTATCACCGAGACAGAGCACCACAGGTGAGATGCTTTCAGTCAAGTTCCTTGCTGTAGCTTTCCATTTTCACAGCTGTGATCAAGTGCTGACTAAAGCCAAACCTTAGAGGAAAGGTTTCATTTTGTTGTTGTTTATTTGCCCATCTGTTCTCAAAAGAAGAGTAACGTAAAAAGGTTACTCTTCCAGTTAGATTTCTTATGGAAATCTTAAGTTCAAGGCAGGAACTTGGATCAGAAGTTGCGAAGGAAGACTGCTTCCTGGCTTTTACTAGCCAATCTAAGCATTGTACTACTCAAGAATGGAGTAGGCCCTCCCCTATCAACTGACAGGACAATTCCTCACAGAGATGGTCATTTGCCAATTTGACTGAGGTAATACTTTGATTGAAGTTCCCCTTCCAAGGAGCCTCTCAGTTGTACTAAGTATACGAACAAGGCTACAGGGGATACTAATAGAAGATACCACCATTTGCAAATCATAGAGAAATGTCTCACAAGTTTTGGCTAATCTCATCCTTTGGCATCTAGAGAATTCCTTGAATCTCCCCGTCACCAGATAATATGAAACCATTAAGCATTTAATATTATCATACCAATGTTAATTTATCACCAATTTGTTACTTTGAGTCAAGTAAGGTAATAATATTAAAGGAATCATATATGGGGATTTTAAACTGCTTTTGTACCCTACTGTAAAGTTAATAATGTTTTTAAGCAAAAATTTAGAAATTTATTATTACTTAACTTGAAGGGTACAATAGAAGGGCTAATAGAATATTAATTGTCAGACTACAATGTCTAATCATAGTAAAATTTAATATTTCTTCTTTGTTGCCACTATTTCTTTTTATATTCCAACTAATTTCTTTGTGTTTGACAGATTCTTGCCGGGGCTTCAATACATCTCTTTTGGTACAGATAAAAGCAGTATCAACATTTGGCATTATTATTAGAACTTGATTAGAACTTGGCAGTTGGGGCCCCTGAGGCTGATAGAGACTATATTTGTTGTGATCATTTATTCAAATGCTTGAGACAAGCTTCCAGACTGTTGTCTTCTGACATTGTGTCCCGACTTACTGGCTTCTATTACACTGACATTTCATAGTGCATCTTTTCTTTTAAAATATAAAGTATAAAGAACAACTTACCTCCATACACATTGCTAATTGTCTGCTTAAACTCCCATTGCTTCCAGAAATATGTTTTCTGGCCTCACCATTTCCATGAATGGAAGCTGGAGGCTTCCTAGTCAATCATAGTGGAAATGTCATGGCTGTACAGTCTGAACTGATTGGCCACAATGTAACTTTAAAAAGAAGAATGACATGAATCCAACTCCTCAGTTGCTTTTGGTGTTTTTTTCAGGACAGTACAGCAGCCCACGGGATGTGGTCACCCACAATTAAAATGAGTTTTTTCATAACAATGAACATAATCACCTGTTCAGGAACTCCCAGAAGTTTATTTCTCTGGTGTCTAGACCCTGTCAAGTTCACAATCAATATCAACTATGACTAGAGAGGACAACAGCATTCCTACACTCTGAGGGGCTTTCTGAATCATAGGGATGAGGGTTATTGCTTCTGTATCTCTATTGAAACTGTTCGTGACACAGAATGCACATCCATTTTGCCTAATCATCAGATTATAGGACCAAGAGGAGATGCAAAGAGGGCCTTGCTACTTTGTGAAACCTGCACTGGATGTCAATCACCTAGTCGAGGCCAACAAGAAAACTTCACATAGTTGTTCAAATCTTTCATCTATCAACAGGCTGTAGTCATTGCCACCCTGTTTCTACTGAGACTATACATACTGAGTTCTATGGTGTGTTGCCAGTCCCTCGATTGGAGTTAGAAATGATCCCAAATCATTTCTTAAACTCCCATGGCACATGCTTGATTCATTTCCCCTCATCTGAATCAACTCACCAACAGTTGGTGTGAAGACTTTCCTATAAATTATAAATATGTGTTCACTCTAGTGGCAAATAGTGCATTGATACCATTTCAACTTATGATATGTGATATGATGATACATGTTGGTGACAAGAAATAGGTAGTTGCCTAGTAACCCAGATGTCTATCTGTTTCCAGAGCAAGAGATATTTACTAATTAAGACAACATTTGGACAAGTAAAACAAAGAAAGTGGCTACCGCCCACCCTCCAGGTGTCTCAGATAATGAAAATCCTTGGAATCAGATCTTTATTTCATAAGATAAAGCAAAGTATGGGAAACAGAAAGGAAGAATATAATTAATTTCCAGTATCTATAGCTTCAGTTAATTGAGGCTAAAACTAGGAGAGAGAAAAAGAAATTTCACATGTTTAAGTTCCTGAACCTAAATTCATTACTTTAATTAATGTAATTAGAGTCTTTTAAACTCCACCACTTCAATCCCCTGTGTCCAATGCAGAAATCAGTCAAAAAGTTTAAAAGGTCCCAGTATTTTGATAGCTTAATCATAGAACAACAAAGATATTCCAAGGTTTCACTACTTAGGCAGTTGACTTGTATACTCTTAAGTATTTGTATTTATTCTTTGGCAATTCACACATGCATACAATGTATCTTGATCATATCCATCCCTACCTTCGTTTTCTCTTTCTCTAGAGCTCCCAACACATCTTTTCTACCTCCATGTTATATTCTTTTTAAGACTATTCCAGTTAGTGGTATGAGTATGTGCATAGGTGTGGGGGAAATACTAGAACATAGGGAACCCATGAGTAAGTACTCATCCTACCAAGTAACTTCCTCTTATCCAACAACTGTCAACTCCCAATAGCTCTTCTGCCAGGGGTGCAACCATAGGATCCTCTCTTTCTCTGTATTGGTAAACTGACTAAACTGATCTTGTGCAGGGCTTGTAGGGCTTGTATAGGTAACCATACCTGCTGATAGTTTTTGATTGCAAGAATCAGTCACACCTAAAAGACACCTTTCCCATCCTTTGGCGAGCTAGGAGCACTGTATAACTGAAATTCAGATGGAATAAAAAAGTCATGGTGTATGTTTACAGGCAGGTACTGGTGGAGGTATATAAAGACAAACATATGTTCAGGTCAGTAAACCCACTGACCAAATATGATGTTTATGTATACACATATGAAGCCAAACAAAAGGAAGGATGCCCATTCTTGTGAAACTTATATTATAGAATGGCAAGAAAATTAAAATCAGAAACCAAACTCTAGGACGTGATGACAGGAAATTCAGAAATTGAATGGAAACACATAAGTCAGACTTTATTTGAATAGAAGAGAAATTTTTCTCAATAGAAGGCATTGGCCACTTGGTTACTTAACCCCTTAACCCAAAGCTTAAAATCCTAAAAGTTTAAATATATAAACAGTAGCTAGGGGAACAGAGAAGGAGTGATGAGAGAGAGAGAGAGAGAGAGAGAGAGAGAGAGAGAGAGAGAGAGAATGTGAGAATCTATAGTAAACAGTGAAATACATAGCAGTATTATATTCATTGTGTTTTCAAAAGCATGATAATCCAAATACTGGAAATCAGTGTACTCTTGGTCTATGGTTTTAGTTAATTTCCTTTTTTTTGTGACATAATAATTTACCAAGTAGTTTGCTCAAACTGTCCTTTATATAGAAAGCCAGTCAGTCCCCTCCTGCCTTGGTGCTCCTGGGAAATTCAGGATGTGAATATTTTACCAGCATATATATCTAGCTTTCTGTGGATCTGAGACCTCCTTCACAGCAGATGTATCTGTAGTATGGTTCTTTTAAAAAAAAATCAACCTTGTTCTGGGTGGCACAGCCTTTACATCTTGTTAATGACACCTTCCCACATGAGTTAGTGGAATCTGAACGTTCTATGCCCTTATCATGAGATTCACCCAAGCCAGAGGCACTGGATACATTTCTTGTGGGTTGGAGCCTGATAGCCATCTGATATTTCCTACAAGAGCAGGCTAGATGAACATGCAATATTTGCTACTTTTCTTACTAGTGATGAGGTTACATAATTATGGGCAGAGAGAGAAAATTTATTTCTATGCTTCAGCCAACCTTTTAATAATACCAGTAATTAATGACCAGGAGTCCAGAAAATGACTTTTGAAAAAATTTCAACCTACAATGAATTTGGAAAGAAACAGACTATGAACCTTGGGTGTGCAGACCTAAAGTGAATGGCAGGTGGATCCATCACTAGGCTAGTCATGGATAAAGAAGTATCTGCTTACATAGTTTGCTCTGCTAATCTGGTGAGCTCATAAAGTGCCCAGTCTCAATCAGCCCCCTGGGAGAATATGAAGAACTTAGTCATTAGAGCCCCATGTACTGCACTTGTGCTCCTGGTAGACAGCATTAGGAAATCTAGAAATTCTATTCTCATTCTCTCTCTCTCTCTCTCTCTCTCTCTCTCTCTCTCTCTCTGTGTGTGTGTGTGTGTGTCTGTACACATCTGCTTTGAGTTTAAGATCTCTTGTGAGAGCTGTGTCACATTTCATTATTTTTCTTCTACTACATATTTTATAAATAACTTGTCAAATAAATGCTGTATTATTTTATTTCTTTGGAAAGTTCTGAAGCATATAGGGATCTCTGCTTGATTCAAACAAGTTTAATCTACATCTGCTGAATATTTAATCAGACATTTCTCTTTACTAAATGCTTTCTGTAGGGGGATTGTTTTTTGCTGGTCTGTTATTGTTGTGTGTTGTCTTTTTTTGTCATCTAGGCATATCTGGATAGACAGAATATTAATTGAAAAACCTTCAATAAGATTGGCCTATAGCATGCCTGCCAGGCATTTTCTTGATTAATGATAGCTGCAGTCTGGGTAATGATGCAGCCAGTCAGTGAGCATCCTCCATGGCTTCTTTTTCAGAGCCTGCCTCCAGGTTCCTGTCTTCAGTTTCTGCCCTGACTTCCTTCAGTGATTCAGCATGACCTGGAAATTAAGAGGGGGAAATAAACACTCTGATTCCCAAGTTGATTTTGGTTATTACAGCAATAAAAATCCTAAGTAAGACATATAGGAAATCTGATCAAGTCAACATTTAAAACATTTTCTTTTAGATAATTGGAAGAAATCTCCAGGACTCTATTGTATTGAGTATAACTGACATTAGCATTAATAAATAATTAAAGAGGCTGTACTATGTAATTCACAGTCTCTAAAAATCTCCTTGACAACATAAAAGTAGAATTAATGGTCTCCTCACATGACATTCTCAATTCATATCATCTGGTAGATGCCAGCAGCAGTTGTGGAGTAATTCAACCTTGGACAGCTCTCAGGTCGGTTGGAAGAGAAGCAGCAACTTCATCTGAAAGAGAAGCCAGGCAAACCCCTTGAAAAGAAGTAGACGATCCTAGTCTCTGGAAAGTCCCATAGCTCCAACAAGCCTCAAATCTAACAGCGGGTTTTTGTAAAATACTGATTTTTACCCATGGCTATGTTAGAAGGGTAAAGATTCCCACTTACTTTACATAATGCCAAAGGCAGAAGAAAAATGCAGTCTTGATAGGGAAGCTGCTTTTCAAACTAAGCTATCATAGGTAGCTGGAACAGACACAAGTTAGGAACCTGAATGCAAAATATCAAAACTTCAATATAAAGAAGAGACATAAGACACAGTGAGGGCACATAGGAAGAATGTGTAAAGACAGAACTGTTGGGCGAAACCTCGAGGTAGAGTTTTTAATCCTGCAATCAAGGAATCAATCAATTATACAGATGTAAATTTGAACAGAATGTTTAATGAGGCCACAATTAGCCACAAGACTCAGAATAGAGATAGATGCTATTTTAAATTTTACAAGAAGCCCTTTGTACAAAGGAGAAGCAAACTTAAGATCTCTTGATTTTATTTCCTTTTGTGAGTCTTCTAATCTACAAAATTGTCCTCTGTTCCTCAATTTATAGCATGTAATTGTAAGAAAATTGAAATAATTTTAAGTGCAATTCTAAGATGATATAATAGTTGCAGCATAATATATCTAATCACATTAATAATCACATACTAAATAATGTAGCCAACACTCCCAATATACTGTTCATTAAAAATTCCAAGAGATATACATAACTTTTATTTAATGTGAACATAATAAGACCTTCAAATACAAATTTGGTAATACAAAGCTACAGGTTATTGTAGGTTTTTTATTTTATTTTTTTATTGGATATTTTATTTACATTTCAGATGTTATCCCCCTTCCCCATTTTCCTCCACCTGAAAACCCCCTATCTGATCCCCCCTCTTCCTGCTTCTGAGGATATGCCTCCACCCACCCACTCCCACCTCACACTTGAATTACCTCACACTGGGGCATTCAGCCTTCACAGGACCAATGATCTCTTCTCCCACCTATGCCCTACAAGGCCATCCTCTCCTACATATACAGCTGGAGCTATGGGTCCCTCCCTATGTGCTCCCAGGCTGGTGGTTTAGACCCTGGGAGCTCTGGTTGGTTGGTATTGTTGCTTTCCCCATGGGGCCACAAACCCTTTCAGCTCCTTCAGTCTTCTCTCTAACTCCTCCATTGGGAACTCTATGATTAGTTCAATGGTTAGCTGTCAGCATCCACCTCTGTATATGTCAGGCTCCTGTCAGCATGCAATAAATCATGCAGTGGATATTTAGTGTTTTCAAGTTCTTAAGAAACAGCATTTGACACTCAAGACAGCATGGAAGGGAATACACCAAACTTCATTCCTCACCAGGAAAATGACACAGCATATTGCTGACAATTTGTTTGGAATTAACCTCCTTTGTGAAACCAATATTTTATCAGCCAGTTATCACTTGCAGTTCATCCTTCTGTGTGAGATTTCTTCTCTTGTTTGTAGGGTACATAGGCACCTTTCATTATACTATAGAGTTCTGTAAAAGATGACATGTTTCGTTCTTTACTGTTACCCATTTTGGTGACTCAGAGATTGAACTTTTATATTCAGCTGTCCACTGAAAATCCCACCTAGAATTCTCAGAGACACTTTATCTTTAACATGTCTAATCCTAAGCTCTCTCAAACATCTTTGTGATTGTTCCTGATTCAATTTGTACTGTTTACTGAACAACAGAGGCCCAAACTATAGAAATATTTACCCTTACTTACTTACTGGAATAACCCATCTCATCAACTTGACATACCTGTGAAAAAGGAATTATGAATGAGGAATTTGCATCAAGCAGATTGGCCTGTGGGCATGTCTGTGGGAGCATTTTCTTGATCACTAATTGTGAGGAGCCGCATTTGCCATTAAAAGATGGCGCAGGCTTCTGCTTCCTGGTTCTTCACGGAAGCTTTACTTGAGAATGCGCCTGCGCATGGCACGAAAACCGAGTATGACAATTGGATGAAAGATTTGAGCCAATGAGGGATCTGCACGTCTCCCAAAGCTCTATTTAAGCAGCGGGCTTTCTGAGCTCGGCGTCCTTCCCTCCACCTCACCATCATGAGAGCTGTTCAATAAATGCTGTCAGAAGAATCCTGAGTGTGGCGTTCTCCTTATCGGCGAGGTAGTGCGTCACAACTAATAAATGGAGGAGGGCCCAGTGCACTGTGAGCAGTGCCAGTCCTGGAAGTTGGTCCTGGATTGTATATGAGAGGTACTGAAAGTGAGCCCAAGTGAAAGCCAGTAAACATTGTCACCACAGGGTCTCTGGTTCAGCTCTGGTCTCTAGGTTCCAGCTTGAGTTCCTGCCCTGACTTCCTTTAATGATAAACAATGAGGTGTAAGTGTAAGACAAACTGTTTTGTAACTTTGTTTAGGTCACTGTTTATCACGTCAACAGAGAGGCAAACAAAGTTATTGCCCTTTAATGCCTACCCTTGTCTATTTTTCAATTAAAAAAATCCTTCTGTGTACGTATGATTTAGTGATATAAGGTCTGTGTGAGTATGTGTTTGTTTGTTTGTCTCTGTTTCTGTATGTACGTCATAGAGAGAAGAAGGGAAGAGAAGAGAGAGAGGGATAGAGGGAGCGAAGGAAAGAGAGACAGAGAGGCAAAGTCTGCAGATGAGCACGTGCCATGGCCTGCGGATGGAGGTCAGATAATAATCTTGAATGTTGGTTCTGTTCACTTTGTTTGGGCCAGGACTCTTGTCCACTGCTACTTACAGAAGGCAGGCTGGCTAGTGGGTTCCAGAGGGTCTTCTTCTCTGTCTCTCCATCTCTCCACTAGGGCAATGGAATGGAAGATTCATGCTACACTGAACATTTTATAACGTGGGTCCTGGGGAGTTAAACTTTGTTTTTCACTTTGGCATGTAAAGCGGTTTTTCCACTGAGCTATCTCTCCAGCCTTGTTTCCATGTCCTAATAGGATTTTTGTTTGTTTGTTTGTTTGCTGTTAGAATCACTGGCTCCATTTATTTTGTGCTCCCTTGTCATTGCCTCTTTAAAGGCTTTAGGCGTCATTGTTGCCTTATTATTACTACCATCTAGCCTGTGCATCTACTCTTCTCTAGATGCTGCAATGTCCTATCTCCAGTCACTCTTAAGAAAACAAACATCTAGTCATGGAATCATATTGTATAAACATCTCCTGTCTATGACAGTCATAAATGCGTACTGGAGCTAGCCAAGTAAGTAGTTTTACAAAATGTACAAGTAAATTTTGGTCTCCCCCAAAGAGTGAATGTAGGCATAAATTTCTTGCAACCCACTTTTAATAAAGGTTCAACCTCTCCTCTAGCCCACCACTCAGCAGAGGTAATAGAAGAGAAAAGTTATTAGGATATGAGGGAAGTGGACCTGTTCATCAATAGCTCTTTGGGGGCAAGATTGATCTTCTTTGTTCAGCAGTTCAGACCCATAGCAAACACCAAATATCATTCAGCAGCTGCAGAGCAGTCCCTTAGGCAGGCAGACACCAGGCACGATCCAGCAGCTGCAGTCCAGTCCTTTCAGCAAGTAGACACCAGACAGCTGCAGTTCAATCCTGAAGAAACCACCAGGCTTGCTAGTCAACCTGCCTGAGGCAAGGCTGCAGAAGCAGCAAGTTGCTGCAGGAACCTCAAGAGCAGTTCTTGAGCGAGTTTCTCTCAATGGCAGTGTTATCACAAGTGGTATAACTTTACATAACACTATGTAAAGTGAACCAGTACATGTGCATTGTTATCAAAGAATAATGAGGAGGAGCAAACCATGGCTAAGTGCTTGGCTCCCACCGTCTGTGGGGTCATGTTTATACTTCTTCATCAAGCCTCCTTTCACATGCTTGCTATATCCAAATATCCTTTCACCTGTGTCTGCTTCAGGAAAACAGTCTTCCACGTGTTTGCTTTAGCAAGACATCCTTGCACCTGTGTGCCTGAGCAACCCATCATTTGACATAACTGACTGTCCAAAGAAACTAGAAGTTTCCACTTCAAGTGAGCTTTATCCAAAAAGGAAAGTAATTACTCATATTTAGCCACTGTTAAAAATACAGAGTATGGACCCAATATTCAGAGGTGGGATATTTCAAGAGAAACTACACATTTGTTTGAATTACTTCTATTTTTAAGTGATTTCAGAGAATTCTTTCAGGGACTACATGTGCGTGGTACAAAAGTATAAAGCTTAAATTCATTGGTATGTAGCAGGGACATCTCTGATAGGAAACATCTCCCTCATTTCCCCATTCCACAGCTACTCGTGCAATTTAGTTTAAACAATACAAAGCAATTTTATATCTGTCAAAGCACAGTTCCTTCTTCCAGCTCTCTCTACAGTATCTGCATAGACTTTATACTGAGATGAAACCAGCTCTCAGTTCCTTGTCTGTCTCTTTCTAATGCATGTTTTCTTTCTATCCTTTATTATAGCATTTGCTGCACTGGAACTGAGATTACATGTTTGCTTTTCCATTTCTGGGTGGCAAAGTGAAGTCTTTGGAGAGAAAAACTGGGAATCATGCTTTTTTTTTTTTTTTTTTTTTGTATCTTCAAGTCTGTAAAGGCAGTTCAAGACACATTAGAGGTATGCAACAGATGTCAAATAAATGAATTGTCAAAATGAGCAATGCAAATAGTTTCTTGCTTTTTATTTTTAAAGAGAAGATCATTTCTACGGAATAATTCAAGGCCAAATTTACTTCTCTACTAGCTTTTGTAATAATAAGAGTCTGCTACAAAACTAGTCTGTTGTTTGGACTGGTAGAAAACTGTTAACCCGGTATTGAAAAAGGAAACATGAGCTTCTAACACACAATTTTATACCATTGTCAGGAACTTCCTGCCATTCCCAGAGCTTTGGAATAAGAATAGAATGAGTAGAATTGCTTAAATTTATCATCCTGGAGTAGGAGGGGACCAGTGAACTGGAACATAACGTGAGAAGAGGTTTTGCAAGACCTGGGATGAAGTCTTAGAGATGCAGGAGGTTCCTAATGAGCCAGGCACACACCTCTGACAATGAAAGCCCAGGGTGTGCTAGTACAGAACAGCATCCTCAATAAAGACTGGTTCTGTGAGTTTTAGGAAAAGACTTTCTTTTTCTAGTTTAAACTTTTGCTTCTGTGGATAATTGTTAGAGTGAGAGAGAGGTGACATGATCAGAATGAGGATGCTATTAGCACACAGTGGCACTACCCAAATAGGATTAAAGAGGAGAAAATGGTTCTCTTGGAGCCTTTGGATTTTCAGTGTACCTAGTGTTCTTTCTGTCAGAGCCAAACCCTTGACAAGGCAACAAAGAAGAAATAGGTTTTGCTGAGTTTCAAGACCCAGAATGGTATAGTGATTTCCACTAACTTGAACTCTTCCTTTCTGGAGGGTATTCTTGTGGAAGCTAAAGAAACGTGCAAGGCTCAGAGCATTAGATAGAGAAGTCATGATATGTCCTTCAGGTTATAAAGGCAAAAGGCAATTAATTGATGGGAGAGGGCACTCTCCCTACTGGTGTTAATTGCAACTGAGACAGAGAATTTAAGGATCGCATCTCCATGGGTTGTCAGCCATACTGCATTGGGTTTTCCATTGATCCAGTTGCATTATGCACATCCCTGTCAGGAATCTTAATACATTACTTAACCAAGGTAGAGAGATTTTCTTCAGGAAAAGCCACTCAACATTATTGGTGTCTGAACAGAGATGGATACAACCAAAAATGAGTAGGTGAGTTGTAGACGCTTAGCTCTGGCAATGCATAATAAGTTACACAACCAGGCTGATAATTCTAAAGGGGTTTGGTGGGCTGTGAAGCAATTTCAATATACTACCTTTCCCCTTGTAGGATGGGACAAAATCTTCTATGCTATGATGACAGGAGAATGTTCCTTGTAGCAGGTGATGAGAAGTCACACAACAATAAACGTGTAATATGTCTGACTGGAGTAACTTTCATGGTAAATCTGTATTGGGTATCAAGTTTTATGTCTCCTTAATGAATGGGGCACACCTCTTGCATATGGAAAAGATCCTCAAATGGTTGATAGAATAGTAAATATATTTTGACCCTTGGAAGTGGTATGGAAGTGACTGGATTATAGGCAGGAGCCTGTCCAAACCAGGAAACCAGCCCCTGTGGCATATCATTATGCCATAGCAACACTTTTTTATTTTTACTGCATCTGGTTATGGACTTAGCAATAAAGTTATATATATATCAAATGGGTCTCAGATATAAATTTATAAAAAGTGTTCAGTATTAACCTAACTTAAATTCCACATAGGTTTTTTGTTTTAAATATTATGAGTGTATTCTGACAATATTTAAATAGTTAAATGTTTTGTCTTTTGGTGATTTCAAATCTCATTTGCAGGAATTGATAAATTGTCACACAATCAGAGATCCCATTAGGAACTATTCCTTTTTAACTACTGATTTGAATGTCTGCCGCGGAGTCAGAATCAAGTCACATGTTTTATAAGTATGTGCCAATCAGAGAAAGTGGTGAAAGACCCATGACCTTTGCAGTCATATTTTGCAATATAAAAATTACAGCTACTATATGAAATTTTACTTAAATTTCTTCTAAACTGTAGCAACATTTGGAATGAATTTAATAACTCATTTGTCAAAAGTAGTCCTCAAAATATTGAATTGAGTTATAAATTTCTCGATAAAGGTTATCTTCAGTATTATTTAATCTTTTTTCAGTTTTCTGGTAAATTCTTTGCATGTTTTCATAGTTATGTTATTTTTTATGTTTTTGGAAGATAACTTGTTATTGTCACTGTAATCTCAGCACACACAGGACTCTTGTACTTCTATGAAGAGACCTGAATACCACTCAAGGCTGATTAGTCATTACACAGGTCCCAGGCCTTGCAAAGGCTAGTAGCCACACACTCAAAGATTATTTTAGCAAGAAACTACAGATTAAGATTTAAAACACGAACAGGCACAAGAGGTTATGTTATCTTTTTAAATGTTGTAATCCTCCAGAAAGCTTGAAAATTATTATAATGATACTACTTCTGAAACATGTTTATTATTATTGTCTAAGCAAGATAATGTCTATATTGATCACATACAAAGTCAGTGCTTTCCTTCATTATTTTTCAGTTTCTTCTTTTGTTAAAATGCCTTAATTTCCTTAAATATCTTTCTGAAATTTTATACCATCATTTTTGTTTTTATATGTGATTATAAATTTTACTCATTCTAGTCTATGTTTCATAATTTCCATAAAGTTATATAAAGACAAAAATGATAATTTTACTAATTCAGTCCAAATTCTTTAGGTCTAATGCAAAATATCTTATTTTTCTTCAGTCCTATTGGTACTTTATAACTTCATGCAGAACATTGTTCTTGTACTACTCATAGTACCTAACAAAGACTATGTTATAGTCACCACAGTATCAAAAATGAACATTAACAAACTGCACAATGAGTTCATCAAATTATTTATTACACATTGAGGCAAACAACCTGAATAAGTGTCCAGGGAATTGGTTTCATTCAATAGAAGAAAATAAAATTATATTATATGTGGCTATTTTGCTAGGCCATTTTAACACTAAATTGCTACTGAGCCTAAAGCCTGGGAGGCTCTCACTGTAAATACTTTTTTAGTGTTTTAATGGTTAAATTAAAATATGACTTTCAAAAACCAGTGACGTATTAATACTTCTGATAACTAAGCTACTGCCCAGGAAATCCCCTGATGGACTCTGGCTTTAGTACCAAATTCTCCTAGATTTTATATAAAATGCATGTAACATTGCTTCTTTTTCACCCTCCAGTCTAAGCAGGTTAGTTATTTAACCTATTCCTCATGCTGGCACAGTTTCAAAAATACTCATGGTCCTAGAAACAGGTGGAATAAGGTCAGCAATTTCAACAATGGGAAGGTACAGTGCCTCAGGGAACAACGTGACATATTTGGAGAAAGCATAGTAAATTGGGCTGTTTATCATAACATCAATAAAGGGGAGAAGATGTTTATAATACTCAAGAGAATCTAGCCCATGAGAAAAATAAAAATTCTTAAACTCTTAGTCCAAGAGCAAAAAAACAATACACAGCTGAATCAAATTGAAAAAAAAAAAAAGAACTTATAATATGAACTTCTGAATTTGCTTGTTGCTGAAGAATAATCTGACTTTAGAAAGGATGATACACCTGGTAAATTTCTTAAAGATTAAGACATTATTTAGTTTCATATAGAAGATATATATATATATATATACATTTTATTTTTATTTATAAAATTATATACACTTATGCTTCTATTTTATATTATATATAACTATATGTTGTACACACTCATATTCGTATTTGTACATATGTATATAAATTAAAGATTAAATCTAAATCTCAGTAATTCCTTTACATTTTTGTTAGATTTATTTATTATTTAATGAATTTGAGTGTTATGTTTGTCCCTATGTATGTATTGCACAACATATGTGCCATCAGAGGTCAGAAAAGGACATTGGATTCCATGGGACTGGAGTTACATTCTCTCTGCAAAAACAAGTACTCTTAACCATTGAACCAACTCTCCAGCCCCAACAGCAATTTCTTCGGGAACATAACTATATGTCAACATGTCTATGTTATTGGAAGTGTGTTGGCTGTATAAAATATAGTTTCTTTCATTGGTTATAAAGTATATCAGAGAGCAGAAAGCATGAATAAGATAACATATTATACCTAACAGTAAAATCATTGCTAAAGTTTCTTCTTTATGGCCAGCAAGATATCATTTCTTTGTGAAAGTCACTGAGGAAGCATCCATAAGTTGATAAATTCCAGTTAGAACTGAAGACAGATACATCAGAAAAGAAATGTAAGACTTTTCAGGTACACCTATCTTACTGTGATCAGACTGGCTATTTAGAAGTTAAAGAAGAAAGCATTGAATTCTTAGAAATAAGTCTCAGTTAGGAAACTGGGTCTGGAATTCTGTAGTTTGCAAGTGAACATGAGAATACAATAGAAGGAATAGGTTTTCATTTGATGAGAATGCATGCATTTGACTTGGCAATGGCAAATTGATGACTACAGGGTTCTTGTTATCTTTAGATTGGTTTTGATGTAATTACAAACCATCCCAAACAGCAAGTTAAAAGAAAATTCTACTACAACAATAAAAACTAAGAATACTCAAGTAATAATGAAATTTATGTTTTCCTGTCTTGTCTTTTAAAAGAGGGAAAGATTGATGGCTAAGGCCTGCAATCTCTGTGAAAACAGTAGGCATTTTGAACTTGCATGGTCTCTCCTTAGACAGGATAAAGTATCTGGTCTGAATTATTCTCAGCTACACTGCTCAATGAATATAGAGAGAAAACACTTTCTCCAACTATACATCCATAATAATCATCACATCTGATGTGTCAAAATGTGTGGGGGTTTTCCTTACCAATAGAAAGCTATCATCTTTGCAGTAGGCTTGAACAGTCTTTAACTCAATTTAATTCAGGTGTTTTACACTTGGAAATAACACCAGGCGAGAGAGTACCCCATAACTGCAGCAAAGCCCAGGCCACCTATCAATTTTAACAGGGGTTTGGGGCTCAGTGCCATAAGATGGAGAAACTTCTGACCCAGAGGAAAGTCTGAGCCTCTGAAAAATCTGAATTCTAACAGATGAAATTGGGATTTTCCCCTTTTCACACTTGATTGATTAGAGTGGCACTAATAACTTACGATGATGACAAGATTGTACAACTGAAGATGTCACATACTTGAGTCATAAAACATGGAGATATCAAACTACTACTCACCTGGAGGCTTCCTCATAACTGGTTAGTTTGCCTACTGCTGGAAGGTGCTATGCATCCCACCTGAGGAGAAAGTAAGCTTCAGTGTCTTGCTGTGAATGCTGTTGGCTACAATATTTATATGCCTGAATATATGCATCTACACAATAATGCTCTAAATGTTATAGAATTAACCAACCAGTTTCTGGCTGGACTGAATGTCTATTCCTCACGATGAAACCCGTACTTGACATTGAAATTAGGTCCAAAGAACCTTTGCATAGACTGATCATGCATCTTAAGGTGGAGGCTATTTTTAATATTATGCTAAATAGATATTGTATTAAACCAATTTCTAATGACTTATTACTATACCCATAGAATCTTTCAACTCTTAATATAAAAGCTTCTTCATGTAGTACATAGCTGTTAACATAGAGACTAACAATCAATCTAAGGATAGAGAATAAGACACAGAGAAGTTACCATCTGCAAATATGACATCTTTATTATACACTATTGTCCCAAGGCTCAAGGATCACTGTATAAGGTAATGGAAGGTGAGATCTTAAAAGCCAGAAGTTCTTGATTACTATAAGTAAACAATGTTTTCTGGTCAGAGAAAATATATTGCATATATCAATTCACAGCTGCTAAGACAGCATACATGATTTCTGGGAAAGCTTAAGTCAGACAACATTCCATCATGGAGGGACAAGGTGAGCATAAAGATTCAACTCTAGTTGAGGAACCATTGGCAATTGATAGGCTCTGGAAGAAGCAAGGTTGGTTTTCTTTAAAAGTGTGGTCCTTGGTTGAACAAACACACTCTTGTGGAAGTTCACACGCCCAAGAGTATATGGGCAACACAATTTGGACTTGATGGTTATAACGTAGAAGACACAACAATGGGTGGCAAGGGAATAGGGGTGGCTCCTGGAAAAATTGTGGTGATAATCATAAATGCAACAAAACATCTCTGTAATATTCTATAAAATTACTTTATAAAAGATAGTTTACATTTTTTTCACACACACATATATATCTACACACACACACACACACACACACACACATACACACACACACACTCACATGATACAAAATATAGCAACTTCCACCCTTCTACCCATAAGTATTTGAGATGCCTCATCTTCCAATTAAGTGGCTTTGTTTTTGATCAACTCTCTCCAACTTAACATATCTGGATGTTTTCTGAATTTTTCTTGTATTTTGAGGAAGAATTGTTGCATAAACATAGTAGACATGTGAACAACTGTGAAGGAGTCTAGTTAGGCAGAAAGGGTATAACTAATGCTAATAGCTTCTATGGCAATACTTAGCAAGCCTGTCTGTTCAGATTTTCCTTGCTCACTCAGTATAGCAATATGTCCCCTGTGGCAGTGCTGTCTCTGAATTGAAGGTCTTATGATCTACTACCAGACAAGATAGGTCAGAGAATTCGTTATAACTAGCTCCAAGACAGAAAGGTGAGGGAACAATAGCTTCTATGATGGCCTGAGGAAATAGAAATTCCAGTTTCTATGGATTATATTTGGGAGGAAAAGGAGCAGGTGAAAGGAAGTCAGGGTAAGATGAGAGAGAAGACCTTTGCTTTCTGAACCCTATAGCTCCCCAACATTATAAAAAAGTCTGCCTTTTAACTTTAGCACACTGAAGTTGCTTCAAAATTGAAGGACAAGAGGGCCAAACACTACAACCTTACTATTCTAGCCTTTTAAGTAGTAAGATAGGAGATAGGAGTTAGGGCTCAAAAATGGGACTAAAGCCAATACATTTACACACACATAAATTTATATATGTATATATAGAAATAGATATATATTGATATTGATATATAATATCCATCCATCCATATACATAGTAGTATGTGCATCTTACACCTGTATTTATGATACACACACATATATATTATTACAATATCTATTCATAATATATATATTATTATATTACATTTATTTACATATATAAATTACATTACAGAGGCACATGAATGAAACACACATTGGTAAGTTAAGAAGCACAATTCCTAATGTCCTTCTCTCTGTTTCTGTCTCTGTCTCTGTCTCTGCCTCTGCCTCTGCCTGTGCGTGTGTGTGTGTGTGTGTGTGTATTTGTGTACACATGTGCACATTCACATATGTGTATATTGGTGTGCTTACCTATGGGACAACCTATTATCCTCCATTGACTTCCACCTTATTTTATATTTTTGAGACAAGGTATTTTTTGTAACTTGGACCTCACCCTTTCTGTTATATCGATTATCTAGTGAGGTCTTAGGATCATTTTATCCACATCCTTATCCCAGATTTTATGTTACAAGTTTGCTACATGGTGCTGAGGATTTGAACCAGGTCCTTGTGCTTGCACAGTGAGCACTCCACGCAGTGAGCTACATCCAAAGTCCAGGCAATACCTCTCACTGATTAAACTCAGATATCTTAGGATGTGAATTTTGCATTTATAATTTAAAATTTTCTCACAACTCTTTCTCATAACTCACCACCCTAGGGGGATGAAATAAAGATATTTCTTCTCATTTTATTAACTATGTACAAATGAAACCGAATAAAACACGAGATTCTCTGAATTGTGGTGAGAATAATGTAGAGAAGTCAGAGAGTTTGCAATTCAAGGATCAATATGGTGCTCCTTAGCTGGGATATTGTCTTTTTTTTTACATTAACCTACATACAATGGAACTGAAGTTGCTGGATATGACAAAAGGGCCCAATCACAAAAATCTCCCATATAAATGTCCTATCTTAAGTTAAAAATGGATTAAGGAAAGGGTAATCTATCAATATGACATTTTCCCAGAAACTGCCATATTCTAGTAATGAGACTGTTCACTGATACAACCCCATGGTTAAGCCGATGTCCACACTGTCATCTTTGTGAGATTGTGATAAGGAATGCCATCAACCCCAAGGCAGACACACAGAGATGGGAACTTATCTTTCTCTTTAGCAAAGCTCACCTATTCCCACAACATCAGTGGAGAACATGTAAGAGACCTAGACTTCAAGACAACCTGGTAGGTACAAGATGACCATCTTCTTATGCACTGTATATTGTCAGAGGATGCCTGGTAGAGACTTGGAAATTTCACAAAAGCCAAGTGTCTAGATACACTAATTTTCATGACCAGTGGAGGTCATCATAGGAGCTGACCGTTTTATTCCTGACAAAAAGTGAGCAATGGTCTCACCCAGGCTGAATGAGGAAACTGCAACTTTACCTGGAAGTTTACCACTCAAATTTTGTCATAGAGAATTAATTTAATCTTAGCACACAAGAGGTGGAAGAAAAATTTTTGCAAGTTCAAGGCCAATCTAGTATACATTGGGCATTCTGGGCCAGCATGTTGACAGAGTGAGTCCATATCACAAAACAACTATTTACATAACAGCAACAAGAAATAATGTTTAAGTAAATCAAAGCTTTTGAAAAAAACTGAAGATTTCAATTATAAGAAATAGTGATAAATTCAGAAGATATAAAAATGAATAAAAAAATATAAGCAGGTTTTATTAAAACCACAATTTCACTCTGATTTCTTTAAGAAAATAACTTCACATATAATGATATAAAAAGACCGAACTTAAAAATGTAGAAAATGTGAAATGTTACTTCTCAAGATGCCTGAAATCCTGGTCTGGGAATCCCTAAAGATAACATAGGCCATGAATCCTCAAGATCCTGTTATAAATAGTCATATATAAAAACCCTATTTTATATAACCTCTACATACCTTACCATACATTTAAATCAATTCTTGGTTATTTATAATAATACTATGTAAATATTATGTAAATATTGTTACATTGTATTGTTTGGGGAATATTGACTACTTAAAGTCTGTACTTTTATAGTGATTATGCAGTTTTATTTTCAATTATTTCTGAAGTGTTTGGCTGAGTCTACAGATATTACACTCTAAGATATCCAGCTTTTGCTACAACATGCAAATATTAACAAACAGGATGAGTGTCTCCGGCATCAGATGAAGCAGACCTAAGACCAAAGACCAGAAATAGAAGCAGACAGGAATAGTGAGAAAGAAGCGGATCTATTGCAGACACAGAAATTCTAAATGTAGATGTATGGAACAACATTCACAAAATATTTAAAGTGAAAGTGATACAGCTAAAAGAGACAGGAGGTAAATCCATAATTAGAAACCAGGAAAAATGTTGAAAATGTCAACAGTTGGCAGGAAAAAAAAAACAAAATGGAAGTCAACAGAGATATATTACTCAACAACACTAAAATCAGCTAACTCTGAGAGGGTTTGGGGAAGATAGCCTCATGAAGGCTTTTTATACAAGTGTGAGGTCAGAGTCCAAATTCCTAGCATCCTTGTAACATTGAGTATGAAATCACATATCTTTAATGCCTATCATCCCACAGGAAGAGGGAAAGCAGAGACAGAAAATTCTGGAAGCTTCAGGGCAAGTAGATCCATACATGGAACAGAAAACAAGCGATGTAGAAAGAGAGGCGTAATACCCAATGTTGCCCTCTGACCTGTGTACACACACATGAATATATACGTGTTCACAAAATACATCTTCCAAAAAAGAGAAGAGTAGAGACTTAAAAGTACTTTTCAGCACAACCTAACAACAAATTTCAAAGACTGAACTCAAAGACTGTGCTTTGATCATAACAGAATAAAGCTAGAATAACAATTACAACCAGGAGCAACGTAAACACTTGCAATCTAAGCTGCACATGTTTAAGAATGTTTGGTCTGTGTCGAGCATTGTGTTGCAATCATAGCTCTCAGAGGACAGAGGAAGCACCCTGGTGGGCTTAAAATGACTGTGAGCTTGCAGCCACTCCATGCTACATAGTTAGAACACTCAGAAATAGCAAAGCTTAGCAATTCATCTCATTAAGTGTTTAACATGACACATTAAATTGGATCTCTGTATCTCACAAGTTGGCAGAAGAAGATAAAACCCAAGAGACTTTTCTTCTGACCTCCACAGGTATACATCTCCGTGGCATGTATGGGTGTGTACATGTGTGCAGCATGTGTGAGCCTGAGAGCATACTCACTTTTAAAGAACAGAACAAAAATCAACTGAACTGAATGATCATAACAACATGAGACACTAACCATTGTCAGATGTGGCCAAAGCAGTTTTAGGGAAGACATTTGTAACAATTAAAACATTTAAGATAAAAGAAAGAATGTCAATCATCAGTGTAGGTGCTTGTGTCAAAACCTTAGAAAAAGAATAGGAAGGAGTAACAATTAAATCTTAATGGAGAAGTAAGATAACAGTTAACTATAAGCAGCTAGGGAATGTTGAGAGCAGGAGAAATGTTCTTCCCCAGAAAAGAACACACCAATTGATTATCCAACACCAAATGATCAGATCTTACTTTTTATAGCAAAAGGAAACCTAAGTGCACATGAGAATGACTTGTGAGGAAAAATGTTATCCAAAAATTTTATGCACTTCAGCACTAACATCAACATTATCACAACATACAACTTGTTAAAAATAAGACATTTTTAGTCTCATCAAGTTTTGTTGAATATCAATAAGGTAATAGCTACAGCATATATTCTTTGCCAATTAACATACATTTCTTCTGTTGGAATTCACACCATTTTTCATAATTAATCGTAACCTTTCATCTTGCATTTCATAAGCTTCTTAAGAAGTTAGAAATAAATAATTCAGTCCACATTTTTTTCCTCAGAAAAGAGACAAGCTGTTTTACTCTATCCTCAGAGAATATATTAGATAGCTATTCAGATTAAGCTCATGGAAAATTGAATAAACAAATGCAAAATATATATGTATAGCTTCTTCAGGCAATGCATGGATGGGAATTTTCTGCTGAATGAGATTATGTGGCTATTTGTAATTCTAGAAGAATACAGCACTGTGAGAGGTAGCTTCCTGTTGTATGTGTTGAGCATCCAGTCTTAGCACATGTAAACCTAAAGCTCAAAATAAGTGTTTAATATTTAAATTATGTCTTTGTGTGCTTTCATATTTCACTGATATTATTGGAATCCATAAAAGGATTGTAAAAGACATATCCTAATAAATCTTTTGAAAATACTGACCATATTTCTAAAATACCCTCTTTCTTCCCCATTATGATAGCATGGTTCTCAACAGTCTTATGTAATAAATCATCCTAACACTTTTAAATATTCAGAGAATCCTATTACCATTCAATGTTTTCTTCACATTTTGCTTTTTTAGCCTTATCCCAGTCTCTCTCCCTCTACAAAACCTATATTCAAGTAAACGTGTGAAATTTTGATATCTATCCAAAACATTAGTTTTTCTTTGCCAACATGTCCTCCACAATCTGACCATCTCTTTTCATTCCCATATCCCATCAGCCTGTCTCTGAGTAGTGAAATAATATCTGTAACTTAATGGCCTAGGTTATTAAAGGAGCATTTTATACTCTTTAAATTTGGAGGTTCTCTTCTATCTCAGCACATTTATTTCTTGACATACTCAACTCACATTGATTTACATGTATTTAGGCTTAAATAATATTTGCAGCATTTAACTAGTAAATGGAAAGCTCTTTCAAACTCTGTGTCTTTCTAACAGTGAACAAATGATGTGTTCCACTAGATATGATCAAGGCCTTCTCAACAATTAAACAGATCTGCTCTCATCTATGTTGGGGGATATTGATAGACAAAAGAAAAGTCACCTGAAATGTCTAAGTATTTTGTTTTAGATAACAATTTAGTAATTATAAAGGTTTTTTTAAAAAAAAATCTCAGTGAATATAGTCTGTTAATTCTACTTTTTAGTATTTCTTCATGACTTTCTTTCACATACATGTCATTGTAGCTAATATATATTCACCCCATTACTTTCTTATCCTTTGACATACTAAAATGAATAATAATGGAATTGCCTTGTTTGTGTAATATTTAATGGAAATAATAATAATAATAATTATTATTATTAATGATGATGATTGGTACCAATTAATATTTCCATTTCAGTGCCTATAGCTCCTAAGGGTTGTACCCAAGGCTGAGTATTAGGAGTTGAGTCACTTGACATTTGAGTTTCTCATTTGACTTCTGAAAACTGATAAACAGATTTTCCAAGAGATATATTTTACTTACTAAATCTATCTGAAGATTGAGAAACATAATGGCGTCCATTTTCTGTAAAGGTAGGTAACTGAATACAGACACTCAACTGCTAAATTCCTTTTTTGATGTCATAACCTTTTCTTACTGTCCTTCTTCACTAGGTTTATAATTTGTAAACTTAGCTCAGTTCTGATGACTATTTAGCTTATTTGTCATGGCCCAGCTTGGTTGATTTGTAATCACTGTGTCTCACTAGTTCAGCAGTTAGGTTACAATTTCTCCTGCCTGGGTTCTTCATACTTTACTTGTGACTTGATTTCATTCACCAAACACTATCTGTTTTACCTCATGATATGATTGGGGTTTATATTTATCCTTTTCAACATGATATTTAATATGGCTTTAAAAGTCAGTGCTCTTCCTTCCACAAATCAATGTATATACAATGATCATGAGCACCGAAGACCTTTCTTTCCAAAAATAATTTTAACAATTTACACTTGTAACCAATGTGCACAGAGTCCTTAACCTGAAGTCTAACGAAGTACCATGGAGCAGCAAAGAACCAGAGTTTGACAGCTTTTGATGATAATTAAAGAGAACAATGACCTTGCTTATCTTAAATAAAAGCCTCTTTCCAGTCTGAAAAAATAAAACCAAAGAACCAACCAAACAAAAAACCCAAAAGTTGCCAATTTTTCAAAGATCGCTGACACTTTTGCTGTTTCATAATTTGAATACTTTTATTAAACATTTGCAATCATATATTCCCACTTCACAGTTTCCACATTTCATTATGATGTTGTATAATGATAGAAAGTCACATGTTTATTCTTTGCTCAAAGGTGTTTCATAGGAAAAGATAGGGATATTTCCTTTTCTTTCACCAGAGTTCATGGAGATCAATGGAAATCAGATTTCTTTCCTGTAGGAAATCAGCTTTATATTTATAGCAGCTATAAGTTCATGAGAAACTCAGCACTTAGAACCAGACTCAAAATCAAATGGCCCTATTTACTTTAGAAAATAATGTATTTCTTATAGCCGAATTATATTTTTATAGTTCGCAGAAGCCTTTACTTGCTTAGAAATCTCAAAGTAAATACCATAGCTAGGTTCTTTCCTGTGTATCTCTCTGTGTGTGCACCTATGTGTTTCTAACAATAATTCAAACACAAATCACAAAATTAAAGACATAGGTCCTTAATATATAAGGACACCTCCACAGTTTCATGGTTTCAAGCAGTATATTTTAATATTTAGTTATTTATTGAAATGCTAGAGATTTAGTTCAGGGCCTCATGCGTTCAAGGCAAACATTCTATCAGCTCATTAGCCCTTAAAATGTTTGAATGTCTTTAGATGAAAGGCATTCTTTAAGTCTCATCAATCTTGCTAGATTATTTCAGAGAACCAATGAGATCTCAATCTCTCTCTCTCTCTCTCCCTCTCTTCTCTCCCTCTCTTCCTTATCCCCGTGTGTGTGTGTGTGTGTGTGTGTGTGTGTGTGTGTGTTTGAGAGGGGGGGGGAAGGGGGAGGGGGAGGGGGAGAGGAGGGGGAGGGGGAGAGGGAGGGGGAGGGGGAGAGGGAGAGGGAGAGGGAGAGAGAGAGAGGGGGAGAGAACACATGCATGTGTGGGCTGCATTGGAGACTTTATGAAATTGATATTGGTACTTAAAAGTATGAGAGTATATATGAAACATTCTGATTTTTTTGACTGAGTTTGGAAACATCCCTGTGGCAACAATAATCCGGGCAGAGAAGTGGCTGCCTCCTTTAGACAGGAGCCGTTCCCCAGAGGGTCACCTTTTTTATTGTCTCTCACAGCAGACCTGATTCATTGATTTGCTTTGTTTGCCAGAGCCTCTGTGTATGTGACCACTGACTTAATAGTACATAAAAGTGAAAAAGAAAAAGAATGCAAGGGGAGCAGAAATATCTTGGGTTCTTTCAAACATAAAGTCATGTTTTATTATGAAACATACACTAATTGTTAATGGAATTAATGCTTCATATACCATGGTGAAAACAGCAAGGATAATGTAAGATTTATAGCCAGGGTCATGTAATTTGCATCACTTCTTTTCCTGTCACTGAGCGTATACAAACCACTCTACTCTTCTACCTTATCAAATGGACCACTTTCAGAGCAGTTGTAGGCTTGTAGTTATCCCAGAGAGGCTTTATATGTGCTACTTTCTCATCCATAGTGTCTCTATTATTAATTGATATCTTACATTAATGCGCTGAATCAATGAACTGATGAACCTGTATAAATGTTTTACTAAAACCTGTAACTGCTTTGGGTATCATACATTCTACTAGGTGTGTGAGTTCAGCTATGTGACATTCTGGAAGACCCAAACTGTATAAAGGGCAAGAACATCATTAGCTGCCAGAGATGTGGGACAGGAGAGGGGGAAAATGACAGCACAAGGGGAAATGCTATGAGAGTGGGCACGTGGCATCACATTTTTATCTTCTGTTTGTCAGTCTTAGTTTCATTATCTTTAAAAGAGTGATAGTAGACTGTAGAGTATTATGTTTCAACTTTGGTTATATGTCTTTAGCTCACTTGATACATTAATTTTTTATTATTAAATTATACTTTTATCTCTTTTCTGAATTTTTATCCAAGTATGCACTGCATTTTAATCATGTCCATTCCACATTACCTTTCTACAGCTCTCCCTGGAACCTCCCAACATGTCTCCCTCCCAACTTTGTGTCTTCTTTTTATGAATATCTACAGAGAGCAAGAGATTGCCCTTGGGTTTCTGAGGCCTAGATTTCTATGACTAGGAAGAGACAGAGAATCAAATTTTTCCTTGTGAGTTGCTTAGCGAGTGTCTAAAGGATAGAGGAATGTGAAAGGTCAGTTTTCTCACATGGAGTCAATAGAACTCTTCCCTGAAGATGAGGATGGAGCGACCCTCTCTGTTCTTTTATGTCCACACTGCACTCTTGACTTACCCTACTCTCTTGATGTGCAACTATAAAGTTTTTATCTCACTACTTTATACAATACTTCACCTTGATATCTGATTCTGAGGACTACCACCTAAAGCACTACAAAAAAAAAAAAAAAAAAAAAAAAAAAAAAAAAAAAAAAAAAAAAAAAAAAACCAAAAAACAGTTCCTTGTTAGATTTTTGAGAGACAAAACATTAACACATGGAAATGGAATGTTAAAACACAGAAATGATGTAATCATATAACCTTAAAAATCAAAAGAAACAGAGTAGAAAACAGTCCTTTTAATATAAAACAAATAATGTATTTTACAAAACATAGTACTATGAAATATTTCTCTTTGAAATCTCTATTGGATTTACAGGAGAGAATAACAGTGTCTGCCAATGCCCTAAAACTCAGTGAAAGAATTCATATAGCTGGTAGCTCTTATATAATGAAAGACTCAGCAACAGAATAGAAGTCAGCCATGTTGCTTCTGTAACTGATTACCTTTGACTCCATGAAAGTAATAAGGAATGGATACTATGATATCATGATTTTTCTTTATACTATGCTTTTTTTAAATTCAATACCTCTTAACTTTTTTGAGTAAACTATGTAATTTGATTGTTCACATGACTATCTCTGAACCAGAATTTTTTTTTCTATTTTATCTTTCTATTTTTTTCTTGTGTGGCCATTCTTTTCTTTATTTTCTTTTTGATCTTTGCTAAAAGAGTCACATGAAGAATGAGAGCATTTATTATCTTATATCATAGAGGACACTTTAACATCACCTTTGTTTGGTCTTATGTTTGCTCAGTGGATGAATTGGGTAATTTTGATATGTATTCTGCATGCCTACTCTGGTCCATCCATATGATATTCTTGACTTTGCTTATGGCAATCACTTTGTTTCATTGTGATAACCAATCATTCTCAGTGTTACAATCTATTTTTACTGGCAAAATCTGGGGACTTAAATGTTTAATAAACTAAATGTTTATTTAGTTCTTCATTAGATGTGAATTTTACTGGGCTCAAAGTGACACAATAAGACTTAAACTAACATGTGCACCTGTTTTGTTAATTTTGTTGTTATTTTGGTCAATCAGAATGTGAATCAAATACAAAACAATTAAAGCACAAATCATTCTCTTGGCGACCTGCTTGTTTTGACACTGTTATTTTCCAAAGATGCGCTAAACTAGTTACTTATTTTAGAAGCAACTTTCATCATAAAATATTGGTCTGCTTTCCTCAGATTATGTATCCTAGAAATCAGTCTGAAGAATACTGTAGTCAGGATTAATGAATGTTACTGTGGATCCAGGAAACAGTTGACTACTTAGACCAACATCTTTGCTTTTACTGACTTCAGAGTCACTCCTTAATGTGCTTATGCGTAAAACCTTTTAAACTTATTCTTCTATTTGGAAAGTGAGTGTACATATTTTAAAATTATCTCTGAACACACTAATTATTTTGGAGTCTAACTGCATATGCACAGATATCAAAATATGAAAATTTACAATAGAAAAATGTAAGATTTATATGTAAATCTTAACCTCATTTTCACTGGAAATATTACTTTATTAAAATATGATTTTCAGCTTTTTTTCTTCCATACTTCACTCTCATTTTCCTCAGTCTATCTGAGACAGAGTCTTATTATGTAGCCCTACCTGGCATAGAATTTATTAAATAAACTTAGGTTTATCTTGAAGTTGTGGCAATCCTCTTGTTTCTGTCTCCTCAATGTTGGGATTACAGGCATGTACAACAACTCTTTCATATTGTGTGTTAATTAGTATCTTCCATCTTAATTATTTTATTCTGAATCAAGAGATTTAAGGTGATTCTATGTAGACATCATTCTATGTCTATATTAATATAGATATTATATATTTATATACATAGATATGTATATTATGTCTATGTATGTGTGTCTGTGTGTGTTTGTGATATGTATATACATATATATGAAATATTTAAGGGTACGGTTCCTGCCTCTGATATTAGATAAGCAATTTACAGGGTTATATGTATTTTAATAGACATGATGTCATGATAATATGCATGGAGGTACTAATTCAGACTTCAAATTTAGAGAAAGCCTGCCAGGGCATTTCAGTGCTCACTCATGTGAAACCCAGGCCTGACAAGCGAGAGTAAACATCTGACCTGCAGAATTGTCAAATAGTAACTTGCATTTGTTAAGCTACAAAATTTATTATGATCTTGCTACATCAGTAATAAAAATTCATAAATTATATATTTATATGAATATGATTAACACATTTTGCATATAGCTGAAAAATGGGATATAAGGTTATATCTGAAAATATTGAGACAAGAAGACAGGCACAAGTTTTCCCCATGTTTCAAATGAATGGTCCTTTACTTCTGAATTCATGTGCTATCTAGCCTCGTGTGTTTGTTTGTGCAGAATGACTTTTGAAAGAGGAATAAGTGACTGAGAGGGAATTCAGGGACACATCTTTGTTTCTCACACACATTATTGGTGCACATGCTAGGCTGCCTATCTTCCTTGAACGTCTCCCACCCTGTCTAGATAAAACATGCCAGATTCGTCCAGTAGACCTCATGAACAATGTTATGAGGTGCTAATGAACTCTCAACTAAGGGATGTTCTGTAATAGAATGCCCCTCCCCCCATCTGTCTTACGGATAAAGCTGAAAGGAGAACTCTCAATGGGATGGAACAGAAGCATTGTTTTACTTATGTTTCCCCAATTATGCTTTTGGGGTCTCCATTGTTTTTAAAGCCTGTTCTTTTCTTCAAAACCATATTTAATGTTCTTTGTAAATTTAGGGAGTTTATTTAAAAGTACATCTTTTTTTTTAATCATAAAAGAAAAACTACTGTCAGCGGCTGAGACTTTGGGTAATAATGGAAACACTCTATTCCCTTCTTCCATTATCAGTCACCATAGTTCTTGGATAACAATATTCTACAATCTACACTGAACTCTTGGAAGCTCTTTGATGTTACATTATGCTTTGGGTTTCCAGAGGAACCACTATCTACCTCATATCATGTTCAGATTTCTTAATGTTGTTATTTCTTTTTTTCATTCTTTTGTGTAAATAAGCATCTATAATCTTCCAAAGATGAGAACGTTTTCAGACACATATGAACACCCATGAAAGCATTAAAGACCACACATAATAAGTACACTAATAAATAAAATTGAAACAGTTTTTTTTAGAGGCAGTCCAAGTTTCATGCTTTCGTCTTTATACTAATTTCTTATTTTCAGATATGTGCATTATTTTATTATTCTCCTGGCTACTTACAGTATTCTATGTATGATGGTCTATGTACTATTCTACATATTTACACTATTCTTTGTAATCTATCCTCATGACATAGTCCATGAATAGAAATACAGGATGATGGAATATGTCTATTGCCTAAATTTCAGAATACTGACAAGTAGATTGTACTAATTAATACACTTCACTGCAGGGCTTGAAAAATCCACCTCTCCTACAATCTCGGGAATAGCTGGTATTATGGGATTCACTAGATTGCTTATACTATAGGGACTGAGCAGTCCAACAATAGTCATTTGCACGCAGAAAAGACAGGGAACATAGTAGCTGCTGAATCCACAAAGTTAGATGTGTCAGAAGTCCCAAAGCTCTGCTGAGGACCTCAAGGTTCCCTGTTGAGCCCTTGTTGTTTCATTAGGAAGCTGGAGACTAAGCTTAGCAGAGGAGAGCATCTGTGAGGAATAAGGTGCACTCCTCAATATGATATTAAGATAGGCATAAGCACTGAGCTTCCTCTCGCTGAGTGTTGAACGAGCTTTCTTGCTTTGCAGGTAGATCTTGTTGCTGAAGATGAACATTTCTGGAAATACCCAGTGACGTGTCTCTTTGGGTGATTCCAAATTCCAAATTATAAATTCTCAAATTAAGAATTAACATCAACTCGCACCGGTGATGACCACAAAATGTCGCACATGGTCTTGTGTGTTGAACATTTATCCATTTTCCTTCTTTTTCTCTCTTTTGCCAATTTCAATCTGTCAGCATTCATTTCATAATATCATATCATCATCCCTTAAAAGCGTGTTTGCTTTCTAATGAGAGACAAAAAGAGAGCAGATCCAGATTTTTTGGAGGGGGGGCAGGTGCCTGGGAGGAGTAGAAGGAAGGGAAACTGTTATCAGGATATATTATGTGAAACAAAATATATTTTCTATAAAAAAATAGAACATAATGAGGAATAACATTTTCAAAGGAGAAATATTTATATCCAAAAGATCAAATTTAAATATTTTTGTGGTGAAAAAGAGCCCTAAGCTGAAAGCAAAGTTTGATAGATGATTTTTTTATTTCATTTTATATGCATTGTTGTCCTGCTTGGTGTGTGTACGTGTATCAACACATGCACCCAGTGCCTTCAGAGGCTAGAAGTGGTATATGATCCTCTGGAACTTAAGTTACAGAGAGTTAGTGAGCTACCATGAGGTGGTGGAAAGTGAACCTGGGCTCTCTAGAGGAACATCAACTTCTCTTAAACACTGAGTCATCGCTTCAGTGAGATGGGTGATTGTTCTCGGAGTACAGCCCCACAATATTGTCCCTAAGAATGGCTTGTGAGCTTTCAGGAGGAAAGAGTCCTCTTGGGAGGTTGTCTAGCAGTTCTTTATGCTACATTGTGGCAAAGAATGGGGCTGCAATGTCTCCATGCATTTAAAACTTTTGGGGTCTTGAATTCAAAAGTAATGGATTGGTTAAGTTTGTAGGATGAATTTCAAGAAATCTCAGCACTCAAGCAGAAGCATGAGGTATTGAGTTTTATTTATTTATTTATTTATTTATACTATTACATCATATTTGGGAATGGGGAATAGAGATGAAGGATATGAGGAACTACCAGATTGTTTAGAAAAGCCCATATTGAGTTCTGGCTAAGGCAGGTTTGGTTTCTGAAAAAAAAAAAAAAAAGTAGCATCATAAGAAATCAATTACCTTGTATCAGTAAAGATTCCTGAGGGCATCTGAGGAATTATCTAGACTCAAGGATTGTAGGCTTAAGGGTGTGAGAAAGTGCATTTATTTAAAAAACTTTCCCTTGCAGAGAGCCTGCCCAAACATGTCCACATATGGGTATGTTTTCATGGGGCATATTTTTTTAAGAGTTCTGATCCACTCAGAGGTTAATGCAGCTGTAGTCTAAGGGGACCAGCTATTGATGGAATAGACAGTGATGCAGTTCATGTGAAACTAGTTTTACAGGCACATAGAATGCAAATGTTAAGGGTTAGGGAGTCTTTCATGCAGATGTCAAAGGAAAGTCTATGGGGCCAGGTAGTGTGTGATAGGCTTAGAGTCACTGGCATGTGAAATGATTAAGGTGAAGGTGGAGATTGGTGGAGATGTCTGACATATGGAATATCTGATGATGGATGTAACAGTCAAGCTATAGAGGTAACCTAAGGGAGAGACCGTGTGAAACTACAACCAGCAAGACCATAGGCACATGTCTGGCAAACCTAAGCCCAACGGAACTCATAGCAGGATACTGTGTGTCCCACATGATTGCATCAAGCTATAGGATTTGATTGTTTTTCTTTATGAGTTTTGGTTTTGCTTTGACAACTCATTCCCAGCTATTAAATGTTCCCTTTTGGAATGAGAGTGATTATTTTGAACCAGTGTATCCTGTTACAGATTCCATTTATTGACCTGATAGGAGCTCACAGCTCACCGTTTACCTTTTAACAGTAGTGACTTTGTACTTAGAATTACTTTCCAAATAGTGTTAGAACAGCTAAGACTGAAGATTTTCAGAAATGGGCTACATGGTTTTGCATCTCGGGATGGTATGAAGCCTTGTAGGCCATCCATGGGTCTTTTCAATAGAAAATCCTTATATTCTTTTAGTACCAAGCTGATGGCACTGAGTTTGGAGGTTGTCGATTCTTGGGGATGTAGGACCTAGGAAGTAGGCCATTGGGTCTTTTGAAACTTAAACTTGGTCTAGAGTTTTCCTTTCTTTCTGTTGTCAGTCCACCATGTGATAAATGTTGTATATGATAAATTATATATATATCAAATAATGGGAAGTCCTCTTAACAAACTTTTAACAACTGTTAGCAACAACTTATAGAAAAGTGTGTCCTAAGCCAAGTTTTGTGGACTGTACCTAAAATCTCAGCACTCATGAGGTAGAGGTTGGAAGAGTAGGAATTCAAGGTATCTTGATTACAAAGAGTTAGGGACCAACTTAGGTTTCATGAGCCCCTACTTACAAAAAAAAAAAAAAAGATAGATATGGTATATATGACAGTAGGATCCTTGGAGATTTTTTGGACAGTGAGAAAACTGGTCTCAAAGCCACATGGTAATTGTAGTCTGAGAAAAAGCACCAGAAGTTATCCTTTGGTCTCCATATGAATGCACTCCAAGCTGCTTACACAGACAGTCAAACCATGTACCCATGAACAGCACACATGCATACACATAAGACCTAAACAGAACTACTTCCTCTGACAAGTTTCACAAATGTAGAAATCATAAACTTTCATCAAGATGGTAAATAAATAAACTTAAATTGATAGACAATTAATAACAGATGAGCCATGAAAATAGTACTTTGTCTTAAGTTCAGAGTTTAGTTTGAGCTTTTGAAATCATCAAACACACAACATTCTTAGTTCACCCATAAATTGGAAAATTTAACTATAATAAATACCATCTATTTTCAAGTATTATATTTCATTATTTATTATTTTATTTCTTCTTCACACAGATCTTGGACATGTTAACTCATGATTAAATCTTACATTCCTAGATATCCAGTTTGCTTTCATTTCACATTAAATTACTGGATACAACCTATTAGTATCTTAAAACAAAAAATTTAAATTAGTTATCATTGCACTGGAGCTCAATACAGAAAATGTAGCATTGCTTCTCATTCCAAATTCCATTTTATATAAGACTGAACAATAGATGTCACTGTTTTGCCAATAAATATGAAATTATTTCATTTGATTATTTTTCTTCATAAACAACCATATTGCTGAAGATATAAGTTGTAAAGTTCTGGTACCAAAATCTCAGACACTGGAAGCATCTCTTAAATATTAATATCTCCTAGTGTTTGCTTGAGAAAACAAATTAATATACTCAATTCATTATTTTCTGAATCACTTAAAACACAACCAGTTTAAAATTACTTATTTTATGCCCTCATGTTTATGTTTTAGCAATTAAGCGCCATTACGTGGAGAGTGAGGGAAAGATTATTCGTAAAATGTATCCTCAGAAGCAGAAAAGAAAACTCTCAGGATTATAATTATATTTTAAGTTCATGTAAAGGTTGATCAATGGATTTGATTGATAGGGGGCTATTAAAAACTGAAAATCAGAGGTAGAAATAAAAAGAAAGAAGAGATGTTTAAACTGTGATTGGAGCGGCTATGGGGGTGATCAAATGATAGATTATATTTCTGTGGCAGGAGTCAAGACTATATTCAAATTGGTGTCAATTTCAAAGAAACAAATCAGGATTGCTGGAGAAGCTGAAGTTATGTTGCTAAGATCTCAGGTGAAAGCAGTTGGCTGAGGAGAAACAGCGGATGCTATTTGGAGACTAACGATGATGTATGCTTTTAAAATTTGAGCCTGTCGAGAGGAGGTGGGTCAAAGGCACAAGAAGACTGAACAATGTCTCATCCACTTTCTAAATTTCTTCATGGAATGTAACACATTCTATGGAAGTCCCACATTTCTGTATCTGATACATAAGGTCAATTTACAGAGTTTGTTGAATAAGGGATAGCCAGGCCCTGGGTTGAACAAGTTGTATCCCTTGATTGTATTTATAAAACAGGTTTGTATTTGTGGGCCACTTTCTCTCTCACTATCTCTGCTGCTTTTAACTCCTCAGCCCATTGCTATCTGATTACTGTGTCTACCTGCTCTCTCAGAGGTTATTAATGACCTGACATCTCAATACGGCTGCTCTTACATCATCCCTTTACAGCACTGCTCTCTTCTTAACATGGATAATAGCTCTTTTCCTGTAGAATTATTTTCTCTTGTTATTTCTCTATCAATTGTCTCTCCTCTCATTCCATTTATTTCTTTGCTTTTCCAACGTCTTGGTTGTTTATCCCTTTGCACCGAGCAGTTGTTGACTCTTTTATCCTGTAGTACTTGTGAGCTCAGGGTACCACCTTTGGATTCCTGTTCTCATGATAGTTTTATGAATAACTGTGTTCATGAGGGATATTCAAATCACCTTAATTCAAAAGCCATTGGCCAGTAAATATTTATTTTTCCCGTACATTCCAGCTGCTTGGGCCAGATGTGCCAAAAGGAATGTCACAACTTATTTTGTCAGTCTCTTGATTCTTGTTTTG